>NW_028295205.1:5000-225255 GCF_964341445.2 Mesoplodon mirus
CCCTCCCACATTTCCGTACCCTGACCTGTGCCATAAGACTTGCCGTTCCCTAACCCTAACCCTAGCCCGGAGCGGAAACCCACCACCAGCCCTACACCTTAACCCCAAGCCGTAGCCTACTCCTGGCCCGTATGCGGGCACTGACCCATGCGTCAGCACGTAGCCTGACCCTCCCACATTTCCGTACCCTCACCTGTGCCCTAAGCCTTGCCGTTCCCTAACCCTAACCCTAGCACGGAACGGGAAAACACCACCAGCCCTACACCTTACCCCGAAGCCGTAGCCTACACCTGGCCCGTACGCTGGCACTGACCCGTGCGTCAGCACGTAGCCTAACCCTCCCACGATTCCATACAATCACCTGTGCCCTAAGCCTTGCCGTTATGTAACCCTAACCCTAGCTCGGAACAGAAATCCACCACAAGCCCTACACCTTGCCCTACGCCGTAGCCTACTCCTGGCCCGTACGCTGGAACTGACCCATGCGTCAGCACGTAGCCTGACCCTCCCACGTTTCCGTACCCTCACCTGTGCCCTAATCCTAGCCGTTCCCTAACCCTAACCCTAGCCCAGAACGGAAACCCACCACCAGGCCTACACCTTACCCTACGCCGTAGCCTACTCCTGTCCCTTACCATGGCACTGACTTGTGCGTCAGCACGTAGCCTGACCCTCCCACGTTTCCATACACTCACCTGTGCCCTAAGGCTTGCCGTTCCCTAACCCTAACCCTAGCCCGGAATGGAAACCCACCACCAGCCCTACAACTTATGCCCAAGCCGTAGCCTACTCCTGGCCCGTACGCTGGCACTGACCCGTGCGTCAGCACTTAGCCTGACCCTCCAACGTTTCCGTACCCTCACCTGTACCCTAAGCCTTGCCGTTCCCTAACCCTAACCCTAGCTCGGAACGGAAACCCACCACCAGCCCTACGGCTTACCCCCAAGCCGTAGCCTACTCCTGGCCCGTACGCTGGCACTGACCCGTGCGTCAGCACGTAGCCTGACCCTCCCACGTTTCCGTACCCTCACCTGTGCCCTAAGCCTTGCCGTTCCCTAACCCTAACCCTAGGCCCGAACGGAAACCCACCACCAGCCCTACACCTTACCCTACGCCGTAGCCTACTCCTGGCCCGTACGCTGGCACTGACCCGTGCGTCAGCACGTTGCCTGACCCTCCCACGTTTCTCTACCCTCACCTGTGCCCTAAGCCTTGCCGTTACCTAACCCTAACCCTAGCCCAGAACGGAAACCCACCACCAGCCCTATACCTTACCGTACGCCGTAGCCTACTCCTGGCCCATACGCTGGCACTGACCCGTGCGTCAGCACGTAGCCTGACCCTCCCACGTTTCCGTACCTTCACCTGTGCCCTAAGCCTTGCCGTTCCCTAACCCTAACCCTAGCTCGGAACGGAAATCCACCACCAGACAAACACATTTTCCTACGCCGTAGCCTATTCCTGACCCGTACGCTGGCACTGACCCGTGCGTCAGCACGTAGCCTGACCCTCCCACATTTCCGTATCCTCACCTGTGCCATAAGACTTGCCATTCCCTAACCCTAACCCTAGCCCGGAGCGGAAACACACCACCAGCCCTACAACTTACCCCCAAGCCGTAGCCTACTCCTGGCCCGTATGCTGGCACTGACCCCTTCGTCAGCATGTAGCCTGACCCTCCCACGTTTCCGTACCCTCACCTGTGCCCTAAGACTTGCCGCTCCCTAAGCCTAACCCTAGACCGGAAAGGAAAACCACCACCAGCCCTACCCCTTACCCTACGCCTTAGCGTACTCCTGGCCCGTACGCTGGCACTGACACGTGCGTCAGCACGTAGCCTGACCCTCCCACATTTCTGTACCCTCACCTGTGCCCTAAGCCTTGCCGTTCCCTAACCCTAACCCTAGCCCAGAACGAAAACCCACCACCAGCCTTACACCTTACCGTACGCCGTAGCCTACTCCTGGCCCTTACGCTGGAACTGACCCGTGCGTCAGCACGTAGCCTGACCCTCCCACGTTTCCGTACCCTCACCTGTGCCCTAAGCCTTGCCGTTCCCTAACCCTAACCCTAGCTCGGAACGGAAATCCACCACCAGCCAAACACATTTCCCTACGCCGTAGCCTACTCCTGACCCATACGCTGGCACTCACACGTGCATCAGCACGTACCCTGACCCTCCCACATTTCCGTACCCTCACCTGTGCCATAAGACTTGCCGTTCCCTAACCCTAACCCTAGCCCGGAGCGGAAACACTCCACCAGCCCTACACCTTACCCCCAAGCCTTAGCCTACTCCTGGCCCGTACGCTGGCACTGACCCGTGCGTCAGCACGTAGCCTGACCCTCCCACGTTTCCGTACCCTCACCTGTGCCCTAAGCCTTGCCGTTCCCTAACCCTAACCCTAGCCCGAAACGGAAACCCAACACCAGCCCTACCCCTTACCCTACGCCTTAGCGTAATCATGGCCCGTACGCTGGCACTGACACGTGCGTCAGCACGTAGCCTGAGCCTCCCACATTTCCGTACACTCACCTGTGCCCTAAGACTTGCCATTCCCTAACCCTAACCCTAGCTCGGAACGAAAACCCACCACCAGCCCAACACATCTCCCTACGCTGTAGCCTACTCTTGGCCTGTATGCTGGCAGTGACACGTGCATCAGCACATAGCCTGACCCTCCCACGTTTCCGTACCCTCACCTGTGCCCTAAGCCTTGCCGTTCCCTAACACTATCCCTACCACGGAAAAGAAACCCTCTACCAGCCCTACACCTTACCTTGCGCCGTAGCCTACTCCTGGCCCGTACGCTGGCACTGACCCGTGCGTCAGCACGTAGCCTGACCCTCCCACGTTTCCGTACCCTCACCTGTGCCCTAAGCCTTGCCGTTCCCTAACCCTAACCCTAGCCCGGAACGGAAACCCACCACCATCCCTACCCCTTACCCTACGCCGTAGCCTACTCCTGGCCCGTACGCTGTCACTGACCCGTGTGTCAGCACGTAGCCTGACCCTCCCACGTTTCCGTACCCTCACCTGTGCCCTAAGCCTTGCCGTTCCCTAACCCTAACCCTAGCCCGGAACGGAAACCCACCACCATCCCTACCCCTTACCCTACGCCGTAGCCTACTCCTGGCCCGTACGCTGGCACTGACCTGTGCGTCAGCATGTAGCCTGACCCTCCCACGTTTCTGTACACTCACATGTGCCCTACGACTTGCCGTTCCCTAACCCTAACACTAGCTTGGAACGAAAACCCACCACCAGCCCAACACATCTCCCTACGCTGTAGCCTACTCCTGGCCTGTACGCTGGCAGTAACACGTGCATAAGGACATAGCCTGACCCTCCCACGTTTCCGTACCATCACCTGTGCCCTAAGCCTTGCCTTTCTCTAACCCTAACCCTAGCCCGGAAAGGAAACCCACCACCAGCCCTACACCTTACCCTACTCTGTAGCCTACAACTGGCCCGTAGGCTGGCAACGACCCGTGCGTCAGCACGTAGCCTGACCCTCCCACGTTTCCGTACCCTCACCTGTGCCCTAAGCTTTGCCGTTCCCTAACCCTAACACTAGCCCAGAACGGAAACCCACCACCAGCCCTACCCCTTACCATACGCCGTAGCCTACTCCTGGCCCGTACGCTGGCACTGACCCGTGCGTCAGCACGTAGCCTGACCCTCCCACATTTCCGTACCCTGACCTGTGCCCTAAGCCTTGCCGTTCCCTCACCCTAACCCTAGCCCGGAACGGGAAAACACCACCAGCCCTACAACTTACCCCCAAGCCGTAGCCTACTCCTGGACCGTACGCTGGCACTGACCCATGCGTCAGCACGTAGCCTGACCCTCCCACGTTTCCATACAATCACCTGTGCCCTAAGCCTTGCCGTTACCTAACCCTAACCCTAGCCCAGAACAGAAATCCACCACCAGCCCTACACCTTATCCTACGCCGTAGCCTACTCCTGGCCCGTACGCTGGAACTGACCCATGCGTCAGCACGTAGCCTGACCCTCCCACGTTTCCGTACCCTCACCTGTGCCCTAATCCTTGCCGTTTCCTAACCCTAACCCTAGCCCGGAATGGAAACCCACCACCAGGCCTACACCTTACTCTACGCCGTAGCCTACTCCTGGCCCATACGCTGGAACTGACCCATGCATCATCACATACTCTCACCCTCCCACGTTTCTGTACCCTCACCTGTGCCCTAAGCCTTGTCATTCCCTAAACCTAACCCTAGCCCTGAACGGAAACCCACCACCAGCCCTACACCTTACCCTACGCCGTAGCCTCCTCCTGTCCCGTACCATGGCACTGACCTGTGCGTCAGCACGTAGCGTGACCCGCCCACGTTTCCATACACTCACCTGTGCCCTAAGCCTTGCCGTTCCCTAACCCTAACCCTAGCCCGGAATGGAAACCCACCACCAGCCCTACAAATTATGCCCAAGCCGTAGCCTACTCCTGGCCCGTACGCTGGCACTGACCCGTGCGTCAGCACTTAGCCTGACCCTCCAACTTTTCCGTACCCTCACCTGTACCGTAAGCCTTGCCGTCCCCTAACCCTAACCCTAGCTCGGAACGGAAACCCACCACCAGCCCTACAACTTACCCTAATCCTTAGCGTACTCCTGACCCGTACGCTGGCACTGACCCGTGCGTCAGCACGTAGCCTGACCCTCCCACATTTCCGTACCCTCACCTGTGCCGTAAGACTTGCCGTTCCCTAACCCTAACCCTAGCCCGGAGCGGAAACACACCACCAGGTCTACACCTTACCCCCAAGCCGTAGCCTACTCCTGGCCCGTATGCTGGCACTGACCCGTGCGTCAGCATGTAGCCTGAACCTCCCACGTTTCCGTACCCTCACCTGTGCCCTAAGCCTTGCCGCTCCCTAACCCTAACCCTAGACCGGAAAGGAAAACCACCACCAGCCCTACACCTTACCCTACGCCTTAGCGTACTCCTGGCCCGTACGCTGGCACTGACACGTGCGTCAGCACGTAGCCTGACCCTCCCACATTTCTGTACCCTCACCTGTGCCCTAAGCCTTGCCGTTCCCTAACCCTAACCCTAGCCCAGAACGAAAACCCACCACCAGCCTTACACCTTACCGTACGCCGTAGCCTACTCCTGGCCCATACGGTGGAACTGACCCGTGCGTCGGCACGTAGCCTGACCCTCCCACGTTTCCGTACCCTCACCTGTGCCCTAAGCCTTGCCGTTCCCTAACCCTAACCCTAGCTCGGAACGGAAATCCACCACCAGCCAAACACATTTCCCTACGCCGTAGCCTACTCCTGGCCCGTACGCTGGCACTGACCCGTGCGTCAGCACGTAGCCTGACCCTCCCACGTTTCCATACAATCACCTGTGCCCTAAGCCTTGCCGTTACGTAACCCTAACCCTAGCCCGGAACAGAAATCCACCACCAGCCCTACACCATACCCTACGCCGTAGCCTACTCCTGGCCCGTACGCTGGAACTGACCCATGCGTCAGCACCTAGCCTGACCCTCCCACGTTTCCGTACCCTCACCTGTGCCCTAAGCCTTGCCGTTACGTAACCCTAACCCTAGCCCGGAACGGAAACCCAACACCAGGCCTACACCTTACCCTACGCTGTAGCCTCCTCCTGTCCCGTACCATGGCACTGACATGTGCGCCAGCACGTAGCCTGACCCTCCCACGTTTCCATACACTCACCTGTGCCCTAAGCCTTGCCGTTCCCTAACCCTAACCCTAGCCCGGAATGGAAACACACCACAAGCCCTACAACTTATGCCCAAGCCGTAGCCTACTCCTGGACCGTACGCTGGCACTGACCCGTGCGTCAGCACTTAGCCTGACCCTCCAACGTTTCCGTACCCTCACCTGTACCCTAAGCCTTGCCGTTCCCTAACCCTAACCCTAGCTCGGAACGCAAACACACCACCAGCCCTACACCTTACCCCCAAGCCGTAGCCTACTCCTGGCCCGTACGCTGGCACTGACACGTGTGTCAGCACGTAGCCTGACCCTCCCACGTTTCCGTACCCTCACCTGTGCCCTAAGCCTTGCCGTTCCCTAACCCTAACCCTAGCCCCGAATGGAAACCCACCACCAGCCCTACACCTTACCCTACGCCGTAGCCTACTCCTGGCCCGTACGCTGGCACTGACCCGTGCGTCAGCACGTAGGCTGACCTTCCCACGTTTCTCTACCCTCACCTGTGCCCTAAGCCTTGCCGTTCCCTAACCCTAACCCTAGCCCAGAATGGAAACCCACCACCAGCCCTACACCTTACCGTACGCCGTAGCCTACTCCTGGCCCATACGTTGGCACTGACCCGTGCGTCAGCACGTAGCCTGACCCTCCCACGTTTCCGTACCCTCACCTGTGCCCTAAGCCTTGCCGTTCCCTAACCCTAACCCTAGCTCGGAACGGAAATCCACCACCAGACAAACACATTTTCCTACGCCGTAGCCTATTCCTGACCCGTACGCTGGCACTGACACGTGCATCAGCACGTAGCCTGACCCTCCCACACTTCCGTACACTCACCTGTGCCATAAGACTTGCCGTTCCCTAACCATAACCCTAGCCCGGAGCGGAAACACACCACCAGCCCTACACCTTACCCCCAAGCCATAGCCTACTCCTGGCCCGTATGCTGGCACTGACCCGTGCGTCAGCATGTAGCCTGACCCTCCCACGTTTCCGTACCCTCACCTGTGCCCTAAGCCTTGCCGCTCCCTAACCCTAACCCTAGACCGGAATGGAAATCCACCACCAGCCCTACACCTTACCCTACACCTTAGCGTACTCCTGGCCCGTACGCTGGCACTGACACGTGCGTCAGAACATAGCCTGACCCTCCCACATTTCTGTACCCTCACCTGTGCCCTAAGCCTTGCCGTTCCCTAACCCTAACCCTAGCCCAGAACGAAAACCCACCACCAGCCTTACACCTTACCGTACGCCGTAGCCTACTCCTGGCCCATACGCTGGCACTGACCCGTGCGTCAGCACGTAGCCTGACCCTCCCACGTTTCTCTACCCTCACCTGTGCCCTAAGCCTTGCCGTTACCTAACACTAACCCTAGCCCAGAACGGAAACCCACCACCAGCCCTACACCTTACCGTACGCAGTAGCCTACTCCTGGCCCATACGCTAGCACTGACCCGTGCGTCAGCACGTAGCCTGACCCTCCCACGTTTCTGTACCCTCACCTGTGCCCTAAGCCTTGCCGTTCCCTAACCCTAACCCTAGCCCCGAACGGAAACCCACCACCAGCCCTACACCTTACCCTACGCCGTAGCCTACTCCTGGCCCGTACGCTGGCACTGATCCGTGCGTCAGCACGTAGACTGACCCTCCCACGTTTCTCTACCCTCACCTGTGCCCTAAGCCTTGCCGTTACCTAACACTAACCCTAGCCCAGAACGGAAACCCACCACCAGCCCTACACCTTACCGTACGCAGTAGCCTACTCCTGGCCCATACGCTAGCACTGACCCGTGCGTCAGCACGTAGCCTGACCCTCCCACGTTTCCGTACCCTCACCTGTGCCCTAAGCCTTGCCGTTCCCTAACCCTAACCCTAGCTCGGAACGGAAATCCACCACCAGCCAAACACATTTCCCTACGCCGTAGCCAATTCCTGACCCGTACGCTGGCACTGACCCGTGCGTCAGCACGTAGCCTGACCCTCCCACATTTCCGTACCCTCACTTGTGCCATAAGACTTGCCGTTCCCTAACCCTAACCCTAGCCCGGAGCGGAAACCCACCACCAGCCCTACACCTTAACCCCAAGCCGTAGCTTACTCCTGGCCCGTATGCTGGCACTGACCCGTGCGTCAGCACGTAGCCTGACCCTCCCACATTTCCGTACCCTCACCTGTGCCCTAAGCCTTGCCGTTCCCTAACCCTAACCCTAGCCCGGAACGGGAAAACACCACCAGCCCTACAACTTACCCCCAAGCCGTAGCCTACTCCTGGCCCGTACGCTGGCACTGACCCGTGCGTCAGCACGTAGCCTGACCCTCCCACGTTTCCATACAATCACCTGTGCCCTAAGCCTTGCCGTTACGTAACCCTAACCCTAGCCCGGAACAGAAATCCACCACCAACCCTACACCTTACCCTACGCCGTAGCCTACTCCTGGCCCGTACGCTGGAACTGACCCATGCGTCAGCACGTAACCTGACCCTCCCACGTTTCCGTACCCTCACCTGTGCCCTAATCCTTGCCGTTCCCTAACCCTAACCCTAGACCGGAACGGAAACCCACCACCAGGCCTACACCTCACCCTACGCCGTAGCCTCCTCCTGTCCCGTACCATGGCACTGACCTGTGCGTCAGCACGTAGCCTGACCCTCCCACGTTTCCATACACTCACCTGAGCCCTAAGCCTTGCCGTTCCCTAACCCTAACCCTAGCCCGGAATGGAAACCCACCACCAGCCCTACAACTTATGCCCAATCCGTAGCCTACTCCTGGCCCGTACGCTGGCACTGACCCGTGCGTCAGCACTTAGCCTGACCCTCCAACGTTTCCGTACCCTCACCTGTACCCTAAGCCTTGCCGTTCCCTAACCCTAACCCTAGCTCTGAACGGAAACCCACCACCAGCCCTACGTCTTACCCCCAAGCCGTAGCCTACTCCTGGCTGGTACGCTGGCAGTGACCCGTGTGTCAGCACGTAGCCTGACCCTCCCACGTTTCCGTACCCTCACCTGTGCCCTAAGCCTTGCCGTTCCCTAACCCTAACCCTAGCTCGAAACGGAAATCCACAACCAGCCAAACAAATTTCCCTACGCCGTAGCCTACTCCTGGCCCGTACGCTGGCACTGACCCGTGCGTCAGCACGTAGCCAGACCCTCCCACGTTTCCATACAATCACCTGTGCCCTAAGCCTTGCCGTTACGTAACCCTAACCCTAGCCCGGAACAGAAATCCACCACCAGCCCTACACCATACCCTACGCCGTAGCCTACTCCTGGCCCGTACGCTGGAACTGACCCATGCGTCAGCACGTAGCCTGACCCTCCCACGTTTCCGTACCCTCACCTGTGCCCTAATCCTTGCCGTTCCCTAACCCTAACCCTAGCCCGGAACGGAAACCCACCACCAGGCCTACACCTTACCCTACGCCGTTGCCTCCTCCTGTCCCGTACCATGGCACTGACCTGTGCGTCAGCACGTATCCTGACCCTCCCACGTTTCCATACACTCACCTGTGCCCTAAGCCTTGCTGTTCCCTAACCCTAACACTAGCCCAGAATGGAAACCCACCACCAGCCCTACAACTTATGCCCAAGCCGTAGCCTACTCCTGGCCCGTACGCTGGCACTGACCCGTGCGTCAGCACTTAGCCTGACCCTCCAACGTTTCCGTACCCTCACCTGTACCCTAAGCCTTGCCGTTCCCTAACCCTAACCCTAGCTCTGAACGGAAACCCACCACCAGCCCTACGACTTACCCCCAAGCCGTAGCCTACTCCTGGCCCGTACGCTGGCACTGACCCGTTTGTCAGCACGTAGCCTGACCCTCCCACGTTTCCGTACCCTCACCTGTGCCCTAAGCCTTGCCGTTCCCTAACCCTAACCCTAGCCCCGAACGGAAACCCACCACCAGCCCTACACCTTACCCTACGCCGTAGCCTACTCCTGGCCCATACACTGGCACTGACCCGTGTGTCAGCACGTAGCCTGACCCTCCCACGTTTCTCTACCGTCACCTGTGCCCTAAGCCTTGCCGTTCCCTAACCCTAACCCTAGCTCTGAACGGAAATCCACCACCAGCCAAACACATTTTCCTACGCCGTAGCCTATTCCTGACCCGTACGCTGGCACTGACCCGTGCGTCAGCACGTAGCCTGACCCTCCCACATTTCCGTACCCTCACCTGTGCCGTAAGACTTGCCGTTCCCTAACCCTAACCCTAGCCCGGAGTGGAAACACACCACCAGGTCTACAACTTACCCCCAAGCCGTAGCCTACTCCTGGCCCGTATGCTGGCACTGACCCGTCCGTCAGCATGTAGCCTGAACCTCCCACGTTTCCGTACCCTCACCTGTGCCCTAAGCCTTGCCGCTCCCTATCCCTAACCCTAGACCGGAATGGAAAACCACCACCAGCCCTACCCCTTACCCTACGCCTTAGCGTACTCCTGGCCCGTACGCTAGCACTGACACGTGCGTCAGCACGTAGCCTGACCCTCCCACGTTTCCGTACCCTCACCTGTGCCCTAAGCCTTGCCGTTCCCTAACCCTAACCCTAGCCCCGAATGGAAACCCACCACCAGCCCTACACCTTACCCTATGCCGTAGCCTACTCCTGGCCCGTACGCTGGCACTGACCCGTGCGTCAGCACGTAGCCTGACCCTCCCACGTTTCTCTACCCTCACCTGTGCCCTAAGCCTTGCCGTTACCTAACACTAACCCTAGCCCAGAACGGAAACCCACCACCAGCCCTACACCTTACCGTACGCAGTAGCCTACTCCTGGCCCATACGCTAGCACTGACCCGTGCGTCAGCACGTAGCCTGACCCTCCCACGTTTCCGTACCCTCACCTGTGCCCTAAGCCTTGCCGTTCCCTAACCCTAACCCTAGCCCCGAACGGAAACCCACCACCAGCCCTACACCTTACCCTACGCCGTAGCCTACTCCAGGCCCGTACGCTGGCACTGACCCGTGCGTCAGCACGTAGCCTGACCCTCCCACGTTTCTCTACCCTCACCTGTGCCCTAAGCCTTGCCGTTACCTAACACTAACCCTAGCCCAGAACGGAAACCCACCACCAGCCCTACACCTTACCGTACGCAGTAGCCTACTCCTGGCCCATACGCTAGCACTGACCCGTGCGTCAGCACGTAGCCTGACCCTCCCACGTTTCCGTACCCTCACCTGTGCCCTAAGCCTTGCCGTTCCCTAACCCTAACCCTAGCTCGGAACGGAAATCCACCACCAGCCAAACACATTTCCCTACGCCGTAGCCAATTCCTGACCCGTACGCTGGCACTGACCCGTGCGTCAGCACGTAGACTGACCCTCCCACATTTCCGTACCCTCACCTGTGCCATAAGACTTGCCGTTCCCTAACCCTAACCCTAGCCCGGAGCGGAAACCCACCACCAGCCCTACACCTTAACCCCAAGACGTAGCTTACTCATGGCCCGTATGCTGGCACTGACCCGTGCGTCAGCACGTAGCCTGACCCTCCCACATTTCCGTACCCTCAGCTGTGCCCTAAGCCTTGCCGTTCCCTAACCCTAACCCTAGCCCGGAACGGGAAAAACCACCAGCCCTACACCTTACCCTACGCCGTAGCCTACTCCTGGCCCGTACGCTGGAACTGACCCATGCGTCAGCACGTAGCCTGACCCTCCCACGTTTCCGTACCCTCACCTGTGCCCTAATCCTTGCCGTTCCCTAACCCTAACCCTAGCCCGGAACGGAAACCCACCACCAGGCCTACACCTTACCCTACGCCGTAGCCTCCTCCTGTCCCGTACCATGGCACTGACCTGTGCGTCAGCACGTAGCCTGACCCTCCCACATTTCCGTACCCTCACCTGTGCCCTAAGCCTTGCCATTCCCTAACCCTAACCCTAGCCAGGAACGGGAAAACACCACCAGCCCTACACCTTACCCCCAAGCCGTAGCCTACTCCTGGCCCGTACGCTGGCACTGACCCGTGCGTCAGCACGTAGCCTGACCCTCCCACGTTTCCATACAATCACCTGTGCCCTAAGCCTTGCCGTTACGTAACCCTAACCCTAGCCCAGAACGGAAACCCAACACCAGCCCTACCCCTTACCCTACGCCTTAGCGTAATCATGGCCCGTACGCTGGCACTGACACGTGCGTCAGCACGTAGCCTGAGCCTCCCACATTTTCGTACACTCACCTGTGCCCTAAGACTTGCCATTCCCTAACCCAAACCCTAGCTCGGAACGAAAACCCACCACCAGCCCAACACATCTCCCTACGCTGTAGCGTACCCTTGGCCTGTATGCTGGCAGTGACACGTGCATCAGCACATAGCCTGACCCTCCCACGTTTCCATACCCTCACCTGTGCCCTAAGCCTTGCCGTTCTCTAACCCTAACCCTAGCCCGGAAAGGAAAACCACCACCAGCCCTACACCTTACCCTACGCTGTAGCCTACAACTGGCCCGTAGGCTGGCAACGACCCGTGCGTCAGCACGTAGCCTGACCCTCCCACGTTTCCGTACCCTCACCTGTGCCCTAAGCTTTGCCGTTCCCTAACCCTAACACTAGCCCAGAACGGAAACCCACCACCAGCCCTACACCTTACCCTACACCGTAGTCTACTCCTGGCCCGTACGCTGGCACTGACCCGTGCGTCAGCACGTAGCCTGACCCTCCCACATTTCCGTACCCTGACCTGTGCCCTAAGCCTTGCCGTTCCCTCACCCTAACCCTAGCCCGGAACGGGAAAACACCACCAGCACTACAACTTACCCCCAAGCCGTAGCCTACTCCTGGACCGTACGCTGGCACTGACCCGTGCGTCAGCACGTAGCCTGACCCTCCCACGTTTCCATACAATCACCTGTGCCCTAAGCCTTGCCGTTACATAACCCTAACCCTAGCCCAGAACAGAAATCCACCACCAGCCCTACACCTTACCCTACGCCGTAGCCTACTCCTGGCCCGTACGCTGGAACTGACCCATGCGTCAGCACGTAGCCTGACCCTCCCACGTTTCCGTACCCTCACCTGTGCCCTAATCCTTGCCGTTCCCTAACCCTAACCCTAGCCCGGAACGGAAACCCACCACCAGGCCTACACCTTACCCTACGCCGTAGCCTACTCCTGGCCCGTACGCTGGAACTGACCCATGTATCAGCACATAGTCTCATCTACCCACGTTTCTGTACCCTCACCTGTGCCCTAAGTCTTGTCATTCCCTAAACCTAACCCTAGCCCTGAACGGAAACCTACCACCAGCCCTACACCTTACCCTACGCCGTAGCCTCCTCCTGTCCCGTACCATGGTACTGACCCGTGCGTCAGCACGTAGCCTGACCCTCCCACGTTTCTCTACCCTCACCTGTGCCCTAAGCCTTGCCGTTACCTAACACTAACCCTAGCCCAGAACGGAAACCCACCACCAGCTCTACACATTACCGTACGCAGTAGCCTACTCCTGGCCCATACGCTAGCACTGACCCGTGCGTCAGCACGTAGCCTGACCCTCCCACGTTTCCGTACCCTCACCTGTGCCCTAAGCCTTGCCGTTCCCTAACCCTAACCCTAGCTCGGAACGGAAATCCACCACCAGCCAAACACATTTCCCTACGTTGTAGCCAATTCCTGACCCGTACGCTGGCACTGACCCGTGCGTCAGCACGTAGCCTGACCCTCCCACATTTCCGTACCCTCACCTGTGCCATAAGACTTGCCGTTCCCTAACCCTAACACTTGCCCGGAGCTGAAACCCACCACCAGCCCTACACCTTAACCCCAAACCGTAGCTTACTCCTGGCCCGTATGCTGGCACTGACCCGTGCGTCAGCACGTAGCCTGAACCTCCCACATTTCCGTACCCTCACCTGTGCCCTAAGCCTTGCCGTTCCCTAACCCGAACCCTAGCCCCGAACGGGAAATCACCACCAGCCCTACACGTTACCCCCAAGCCGTAGCCTACTCCTGGCCCGTACGCTGGCACTGACCCGTGCGTCAGCACGTAGCCTGACCCTCCCACGTTTCCATACAATCACCTGTGCCCTAAGCCTTGCCGTTACGTAACCCTAACCCTAGCCCGGAACAGAAATCCACCACCAGCCCTACACTTTACCCTACGCCGTAGCCTACTCCTGGCCCGTACGCTGGAACTGACCCATGCGTCAGCACGTAGCCTGACCCTCCCACGTTTCCGTACCCTCACCTGTGCCCTAATCCTTGCCGTTCCCTAACCCTAACCCTAGCCCGCAACGGAAACCCACCACCAGGCCTACACCTTACCCTACGCCGTAGCCTCCTCCTGTCCCGTACCATGGCACTGACCTGTGCGTCAGGACGTAGCCTGACCCTCCCACGTTTCCATACACTCACCTGAGCCCTAAGCCTTGCCGTTCCCTAACCCTAACCCTAGCCCGGAATGGAAACCCACCACCAGCCCTACAACTTATGCCCAATCCGTAGCCTACTCCTGGCCCGTACGCTGGCACTGACCCGTGCGTCAGCACTTAGCCTGACCCTCCAACGTTTCCGTACCCTCACCTGTACCCTAAGCCTTGCCGTTCCCTAACCCTAACCCTAGCTCTGAACGGAAACCCACCACCAGCCCTACGCCTTACCCCCAAGCCGTAGCCTACTCCTGGCCCGTACGCTGGCACTGACCCGTGTGTCAGCACGTAGCCTGACCCTCCCACGTTTCCGTACCCTCACCTGTGCCCTAAGCCTTGCCGTTCCCTAACCCTAACCCTAGCCCCGAACGGAAACCCACCACCAGCCCTACACCTTACCCTACGCCGTAGCCTACTCCTGGCCCGTACACTGGCACTGACCCGTGCGTCAGCACGTAGCCTGACCCTCCCACGTTTCTCTACCCTCACCTGTGCCCTAAGCCTTGCCGTTCCCTAACCCTAACCCTAGCTCGGAACGGAAATCCACCACCAGCCAAACACATTTTCCTACGCCGTAGCCTATTCCTGACCCGTACGCTGGCACTGACCCGTGCGTCAGCACGTAGCCTGACCCTCCCACATTTCCGTACCCTCACCTGTGCCGTAAGACTTGCCGTTCCCTAACCCTAACCCTAGCCCGGAGCGGAAACACACCACAAGGTCTACAACTTACCCCCAAGCCGTAGCCTACTCCTGGCCCGTATGCTGGCACTGACCCGTCCGTCAGCATGTAGCCTGAACCTCCCACGTTTCCGTACCCTCACCTGTGCCCTAAGCCTTGCCGCTCCCTAACCCTAACCCTAGACCGGAATGGAAAACCACCACCAGCCCTACCCCTTACCCTACGCCTTAGCGTACTCCTGGCCCGTACGCTGGCACTGACACGTGCGTCAGCACGTAGCCTGACCCTCCCACATTTCTGTACCCTCACCTGTGCCCTAAACCTTGCCGTTCCCTAACCCTAACCCTAGCCCAGAACGAAAACCCACCACCAGCCTTACACCTTACCGTACGCCGTAGCCTACTCCTGGCCCATACGGTGGAACTGACCCGTGCGTCAGCACGTAGCCTGACCCTCCCACGTTTCCGTACCCTCACCTGTGCCCTAAGCCTTGCCGTTCCCTAACCCTAACCCTAGCTCGGAACGGAAATCCACCACCAGCCAAACAAATTTCCCTACGCCGTAGCCTACTCCTGGCCCGTACGCTGGCACTGACCCGTGCGTCAGCACGTAGCCAGACCCTCCCACGTTTCCATACAATCACCTGTGCCCTAAGCCTTGCCATTACGTAACACTAACCCTAGCCCGGAACAGAAATCCACCACCAGCCCTACACCATACCCTACGCCGTAGCCTACTCCTGGCCCGTACGCTGGAACTGACCCATGCGTCAGCACGTAGCCTGACCCTCCCACGTTTCCGTACCCTCACCTGTGCCCTAATCCTTGCCGTTCCATAACCCTAACCCTAGCCCGGAACGGAAACCCACCACCAGGCCTACACCTTACCCTACGCCGTAGCCTCCTCCTGTCCCGTACCATGGCACTGACCTGTGCGTCAGCACGTAGCCTGACCCTCCCACGTTTCCATACACTCACCTGAGCCCTAAGCCTTGCCGTTCCCTAACCCTAACCCTAGCCCGGAATGGAAACCCACCACCAGCCCTACAACTTATGCCCAATCCGTAGCCTACTCCTGGCCCGTACGCTGGCACTGACCCGTGCGTCAGCACTTAGCCTGACCCTCCAACGTTTCCGTACCCTCACCTGTACTCTAAGCCTTGCCGTTCCCTAACCCTAACCCTAGCTCTGAACGGAAACCCACCACCAGCCCTACGCCTTACCCCCAAGCCGTAGCCTACTCCTGGCCCGTACGCTGGCACTGACCCGTGTGTCAGCACGTAGCCTGACCCTCCCACGTTTCTCTACCCTCACCTGTGCCCTAAGCCTTGCCGTTCCCTAACCCTAACCCTAGCTCGGAACGGAAATCCACCACCAGCCAAACACATTTTCCTACGCCGTAGCCTATTCCTGACCCGTACGCTGGCACTGACCCGTGCGTCAGCACGTAGCCTGACCCTCCCACATTTCCGTACCCTCACCTGCGCCGTAAGACTTGCCGTTCCCTAACCCTAACCCTAGCCCGGAGCGGAAACACACCACCAGGTCTACAACTTACCCCCAAGCCGTAGCCTACTCCTGGCCCGTATGCTGGCACTGACCCGTCCGTCAGCATGTAGCCTGAACCTCCCACGTTTCCGTACCCTCACCTGTGCCCTAAGCCTTGCCGCTCCCTAACCCTAACCCTAGCCCCGAATGGAAACCGACCACCAGCCCTACACCTTACCCTATGCCGTAGCCTACTCCTGGCCCGTACGCTGGCACTGACCCGTGCGTCAGCACGTAGCCTGACCCTCCCACGTTTCTCTAACCTCACCTGTGCCCTACGCCTTGCCGTTACCTAACCCTAACCCTAGCCCAGAACGGAAACCCACCACCAGCCCTACACCTTACCGTACGCAGTAGCCTACTCCTGGCCCATACGCTAGCACTGACCCGTGCGTCAGCACGTAGCCTGACCCTCCCACGTTTCCATACCCTCACCTGTGCCCTAAGCCTTGCCGTTCCCTAACCCTAACCCTAGCCCCGAACGGAAACCCACCACCAGCCCTACACCTTACCCTATGCCGTAGCCTACTCCTGGCCCGTACGCTGGCACTGACCCGTGCGTCAGCACGTAGCCTGACCCTCCCACGTTTCTCTACCCTCACCTGTGCCCTAAGCCTTGCCGTTACATAACACTAACCCTAGCCCAGAACGGAAACCCACCACCAGCCCTACACCTTACCGTACGCAGTAGCCTACTCCTGGCCCATACGCTAGCACTGACCCGTGCGTCAGCACGTAGCCTGACCCTCCCACGTTTCCGTACCCTCACCTGTGCCCTAAGCCTTGCCGTTCCCTAACCCTAACCCTAGCTTGGAACGGAAATCCACCACCAGCCAAACACATTTCCCTACGCCGTAGCCAATTCCTGACCCGTACGCTGGCACTGACCCGTGCGTCAGCACGTAGCCTGACCCTCCCACATTTCCGTACCCTCACCTGTGCCATAAGACTTGCCGTTCCCTAACCCTAACCCTAGCCCGGAGCGGAAACCCACCACCAGCCCTACACCTTAACCCCAAGACGTAGCTTACTCATGGCCTGTATGCTGGCACTGACCTGTGCGTCAGCACGTAGCCTGACCCTCCCACATTTCCGTACCCTCACCTGTGCCCTAAGCCTTGCCGTTCCCTAACCCTAACCCTAGCCCGGAATGGAAACACACCACAAGCCCTACAACTTATGCCCAAGCCGTAGCCTACTCCTGGACCGTACGCTGGCACTGACCCGTGCGTCAGCACTTAGCCTGACCCTCCAACGTTTCCGTACCCTCACCTGTACCCTAAGCCTTGCCGTTCCCTAACCCTAACCCTAGCTCGGAACGCAAACACACCACCAGCCCTACACCTTACCCCCAAGCCGTAGCCTACTCCTGGCCCGTACGCTGGCACTGACACGTGTGTCAGCACGTAGCCTGACCCTCCCACGTTTCCGTACCCTCACCTGTGCCCTAAGCCTTGCCGTTCCCTAACCCTAACCCTAGCCCCGAATGGAAACCCACCACCAGCCCTACACCTTACCCTACGCCGTAGCCTACTCCTGGCCCGTACGCTGGCACTGACCCGTGCGTCAGCACGTAGGCTGACCTTCCCACGTTTCTCTACCCTCACCTGTGCCCTAAGCCTTGCCGTTCCCTAACCCTAACCCTAGCCCAGAATGGAAACCCACCACCAGCCCTACACCTTACCGTACGCCGTAGCCTACTCCTGGCCCATACGTTGGCACTGACCCGTGCGTCAGCACGTAGCCTGACCCTCCCACGTTTCCGTACCCTCACCTGTGCCCTAAGCCTTGCCGTTCCCTAACCCTAACCCTAGCTCGGAACGGAAATCCACCACCAGACAAACACATTTTCCTACGCCGTAGCCTATTCCTGACCCGTACGCTGGCACTGACACGTGCATCAGCACGTAGCCTGACCCTCCCACATTTCCGTACCCTCACCTGTGCCATAAGACTTGCCGTTCCCTAACCATAACCCTAGCCCGGAGCGGAAACACACCACCAGCCCTACACCTTACCCCCAAGCCATAGCCTACTCCTGGCCCGTATGCTGGCACTGACCCGTGCGTCAGCATGTAGCCTGACCCTCCCACGTTTCCGTACCCTCACCTGTGCCCTAAGCCTTGCCGCTCCCTAACCCTAACCCTAGACCGGAATGGAAATCCACCACCAGCCCTACACCTTACCCTACACCTTAGCGTACTCCTGGCCCGTACGCTGGCACTGACACGTGCGTCAGAACATAGCCTGACCCTCCCACATTTCTGTACCCTCACCTGTGCCCTAAGCCTTGCCGTTCCCTAACCCTAACCCTAGCCCAGAACGAAAACCCACCACCAGCCTTACACCTTACCGTACGCCGTAGCCTACTCCTGGCCCATACGCTGGCACTGACCAGTGCGTCAGCACGTAGCCTGACCCTCCCACGTTTCTCTACCCTCACCTGTGCCCTAAGCCTTGCCGTTACCTAACACTAACCCTAGCCCAGAACGGAAACCCACCACCAGCCCTACACCTTACCGTACGCAGTAGCCTACTCCTGGCCCATACGCTAGCACTGACCCGTGCGTCAGCACGTAGCCTGACCCTCCCACGTTTCTGTACCCTCACCTGTGCCCTAAGCCTTGCCGTTCCCTAACCCTAACCCTAGCCCCGAACGGAAACCCAGCACCAGCCCTACACCTTACCCTACGCCGTAGCCTACTCCTGGCCCGTACGCTGGCACTGATCCGTGCGTCAGCACGTAGACTGACCCTCCCACGTTTCTCTACCCTCACCTGTGCCCTAAGCCTTGCCGTTACCTAACACTAACCCTAGCCCAGAACGGAAACCCACCACCAGCCCTACACATTACCGTACGCAGTAGCCTACTCCTGGCCCATACGCTAGCACTGACCCGTGCGTCAGCACGTAGCCTGACCCTCCCACGTTTCCGTACCCTCACCTGTGCCCTAAGCCTTGCCGTTCCCTAACCCTAACCCTAGCTCGGAACGGAAATCCACCACCAGCCAAACACATTTCCCTACGCCGTAGCCAATTCCTGACCCGTACGCTGGCACTGACCCGTGCGTCAGCACGTAGCCTGACCCTCCCACATTTCCGTACCCTCACTTGTGCCATAAGACTTGCCGTTCCCTAACCCTAACCCTAGCCCGGAGCGGAAACCCACCACCAGCCCTACACCTTAACCCCAAGCCGTAGCTTACTCCTGGCCCGTATGCTGGCACTGACCCGTGCGTCAGCACGTAGCCTGACCCTCCCACATTTCCGTACCCTCACCTGTGCCCTAAGCCTTGCCATTCCCTAACCCTAACCCTAGCCCGGAACAGGAAAACACCACCAGCCCTACAACTTACCCCCAAGCCGTAGCCTACTCCTGGCCCGTACGCTGGCACTGACCCGTGCGTCAGCACGTAGCCTGACCCTCCCACGTTTCCATACAATCACCTGTGCCCTAAGCCTTGCCGTTACGTAACCCTAACCCTAGCCTGGAACAGAAATCCACCACCAGCCCTACACCTTACCCTACGCCGTAGCCTACTCCTGGCCCGTACGCTGGAACTGACCCATGCGTCAGCACGTAACCTGACCCTCCCACGTTTCCGTACCCTCACCTGTGCCCTAATTCTTGCCGTTCCCTAACCCTAACCCTAGCCCGGAACGGAAACCCACCACCAGGCCTACACCTTACCCTATGCCGTAGCCTCCTCCTGTCCCGTACCATGGCACTGACCTGTGCGTCAGCACGTAGCCTGACCCTCCCACGTTTCCATACACTCACCTGAGCCCTAAGCCTTGCCGTTCCCTAACCCTAACCCTAGCCCGGAATGGAAACCCACCACAAGCCCTACAACTTATGCCCAATCCGTAGCCTACTCCTGGCCCGTACGCTGGCACTGACCCGTGCGTCAGCACTTAGCCTGACCCTCCAACGTTTCCGTACCCTCACCTGTACCCTAAGCCTTGCCGTTCCCTAACCCTAACCCTAGCTCTGAACGGAAACCCACCACCAGCCCTACGTCTTACCCCCAAGCCGTAGCCTACTCCTGGCCCGTACGCTGGCACTGACCCATGTGTCAGCACGTAGCCTGACCCTCCCACGTTTCCGTACCCTCACCTGTGCCCTAAGCCTTGCCGTTCCCTAAACCTAACCCTAGCCCCGAACGGAAACCCACCACCAGCCCTACACCTTACCCTACGCCGTAGCCTACTCCTGGCCCGTACACTGGCACTGACCCGTGCGTCAGCACGTAGCCTGACCCTCCCACGTTTCTCTACCCTCACCTGTGCCCTAAGCCTTGCCGTTCCCTAACCCTAACCCTAGATCGGAACGGAAATCCACCACCAGCCAAACACATTTTCCTACGCCGTAGCCTATTCCTGACCCGTACGCTGGCACTGACCCGTGCGTCAGCACGTAGCCTGACCCTCCCACATTTCCGTACCCTCACCTGTGCCGTAAGACTTGCCGTTCCCTAACCCTAACCCTAGCCCGGAGCGGAAACACACCACCAGGTCTACAACTTACCCCCAAGCCGTAGCCTACTCCTGGCCCGTATGCTGGCACTGACCCGTCCGTCAGCATGTAGCCTGAACCTCCCACGTTTCCGTACCCTCACCTGTGCCCTAAGCCTTGCCGCTCCCTAACCCTAACCCTAGACCGCAATGGAAAACCACCACCAGCCCTAACCCTTACCCTACGCCTTAGCGTACTCCTGGCCCGTACGCTGGCACTGACACGTGCGTCAGCACGTAGCCTGACCCTCCCACATTTCTGTACCCTCACCTGTGCCCTAAGACTTGCCGTTCCCTAACACTAACCCTAGCCCAGAACGAAAACCCACCACCAGACTTACACCTTACCGTACGCCGTAGCCTACTCCTGGCCCATACGGTGGAACTGACCCGTGCGTCAGCACGTAGCCTGACCCTCCCACGTTTCCGTACCCTCACCTGTGCCCTAAGCCTTGCCGTTCCCTAACCCTAACCCTAGCTCGAAACGGAAATCCACCACCAGCCAAACAAATTTCCCTACGCCATAGCCTACTCCTGGCCCGTACGCTGGCACTGACCCGTGCGTCAGCACGTAGCCTGACCCTCCCCCATTTCTGTACCCTCACCTGTGCCATAAGACTTGCCGTTCCCTAACCCTAACCCTAGCCCGGAGCAGAAACCCACCACCAGCCATACACCTTAACCCCAAGCCGTAGCCTACTCCTGGCCCGTATGCGGGCACTGACCCGTGCGTCAGCACGTAGCCTGACCCTCCCACATTTCCGTACCCTCACCTGTGCCCTAAGCCTTGCCGTTCCCTAACCCTAACCCTAGCACGGAACGGGAAAACACCACAGGCCCTACACCTTACCCCGAAGCCGTAGCCTACACCTGGCCCGTACGCTGGCACTGACCCGTGCGTCAGCACGTAGCCTAACCCTCCCACGTTTCCATACAATCACCTGTGCCCTAAGCCTTGCCGTTACGTAACCCTAACCCTAGCTCGGAACAGAAATCCACCACAAGCCCTACACCTTACCCTACGCCGTAGCCTAATCCTGGCCCGTACGCTGGAACTGACCCATGCGTCAGCACGTAGCCTGACCCTCCCACGTTTCCGTACCCTCACCTGTGCCCTAATCCTAGCCGTTCCCTAACCCTAACCCTAGCTCAGAACGGAAACCCACCACCAGGCCTACACCTTACCCTACGCCGTAGCCTACTCCTGTCCCTTACCATGGCACTGACCTGTGCGTCAGCACGTAGCCTGACCCTCCCACGTTTCCATACACTCACCTGTGCCCTAAGGCTTGCCGTTCCCTAACCCTAACCCTAGCCCGGAATGGAAACCCACCACCAGCCCTACAACTTATGCCCAAGCCGTAGCCTACTCCTGGCCCGTACGCTGGCACTGACCCGTGCGTCAGCACTTAGCCTGACCCTCCAACGTTTCCGTACCCTCACCTGTACCCTAAGACTTGCCGTTCCCTAACCCTAACCCTAGCTCGGAACGGAAACCCACCACCAGCCCTACGGCTTACCCCCAAGCCGTAGCCTACTCCTGGCCCGTACGCTGGCACTGACCCGTGCGTCAGCACGTAGCCTGACCCTCCCACGTTTCTCTACCCTCACCTGTGCCCTAAGCCTTGCCGTTACCTAACCCTAACCCTAGCCCAGAACGGAAACCCACCACCAGCCCTATACCTTACCGTACGCCGTAGCCTACTCCTGGCCCATACGCTGGCACTGACCCGTGCGTCAGCACGTAGCCTGACCCTCCCACGTTTCCGTACCTTCACCTGTGCCCTAAGCCTTGCCGTTCCCTAACCCTAACCCTAGCTCGGAACGGAAATCCACCACCAGACAAACACATTTTCCTACGCCGTAGCCTATTCCTGACCCGTACGCTGGCACTGACCCGTGCGTCAGCACGTAGCCTGACCCTCCCACATTTCCGTATCCTCACCTCTGCCATAAGACTTGCCATTCCCTAACCCTAACCCTAGCCCGGAGCGGAAACACACCACCAGCCCTACAACTTACCCCCAAGCCGTAGCCTACTCCTGGCCCGTATGCTGGCACTGACCCCTTCGTCAGCATGTAGCCTGGCCCTCCCACGTTTCCGTACCCTCACCTGTGCCCTAAGACTTGCCGCTCCCTAAGCCTAACCCTAGACCGGAAAGGAAAACCACCACCAGCCCTACCCCTTACCCTACGCCTTAGCGTACTCCTGGCCCGTACGCTGGCACTGACACGTGCGTCAGCACGTAGCCTGACCCTCCCACATTTCTGTACCCTCACCTGTGCCCTAAGCCTTGCCGTTCCCTAACCCTAACCCTAGCCCAGAACGAAAACCCACCACCAGCCTTACACCTTACCGTACGCCGTAGCCTACTCCTGGCCCTTACGCTGGAACTGACCCGTGCGTCAGCACGTAGCCTGACCCTCCCACGTTTCCGTACCCTCACCTGTGCCCTAAGCCTTGCCGTTCCCTAACCCTAACCCTAGCTCGGAACGGAAATCCACCACCAGCCAAACACATTTCCCTACGCCGTAGCCTACTCCTGACCCATACGCTGGCACTCACACGTGCATCAGCACGTAGCCTGACCCTCCCACATTTCCGTACCCTCACCTGTGCCATAAGACTTGCCGTTCCCTAACCCTAACCCTAGCCCGGAGCGGAAACACTCCACCAGCCCTACACCTTACCCCCAAGCCTTAGCCTACTCCTGGCCCGTACGCTGGCACTGACACGTGCGTCAGCACGTAGCCTGACCCTCCCACGTTTCCGTACCCTCACCTGTGCCCTAAGCCTTGCCGTTCCCTAACCCTAACCCTAGCCCGAAACGGAAACCCAACACCAGCCCTACCCCTTACCCTACGCCTTAGCGTAATCATGGCCCGTACGCTGGCACTGACACGTGCGTCAGCACGTAGCCTGAGCCTCCCACATTTCCGTACACTCACCTGTGCCCTAAGACTTGCCATTCCCTAACCCTAACCCTAGCTCGGAACGAAAACCCACCACCAGCCCAACACATCTCCCTACGCTGTAGCCTACTCTTGGCCTGTATGCTGGCAGTGACACGTGCATCAGCACATAGCCTGACCCTCCCACGTTTCCGTACCCTCACCTGTGCCCTAAGCCTTGCCGTTCCCTAACACTATCCCTACCACGTAAAAGAAACCCTCTACCAGCCCTACACCATACCTTGCGCCGTAGCCTACTCCTGGCCCATACGCTGGCACTGACCCGTGCGTCAGCACGTAGCCTGACCCTCCCACGTTTCCGTACCCTCACCTGTGCCCTAAGCCTTGCCGTTCCCTAACCCTAACCCTAGCCCGGAACGGAAACCCACCACCATCCCTACCCCTTACCCTACGCCGTAGCCTACTCCTGGCCCATACGCTGTCACTGACCCGTGTGTCAGCACGTAGCCTGACCCTCCCACGTTTCCGTACCCTCACCTGTGCCCTAAGCCTTGCCGTTCCCTAACCCTAACCCTAGCCCGGAACGGAAACCCACCACCATCCCTACCCCTTACCCTACGCCGTAGCCTACTCCTGGCCCGTACGCTGGCACTGACCTGTGCGTCAGCATGTAGCCTGACCCTCCCACGTTTCTGTACACTCACATGTGCCCTACGACTTGCCGTTCCCTAACCCTAACACTAGCTTGGAACGAAAACCCACCACCAGCCCAACACATCTCCCTACGCTGTAGCCTACTCCTGGCCTGTACGCTGGCAGTAACACGTGCATAAGGACATAGCCTGACCCTCCCACGTTTCCGTACCATCACCTGTGCCCTAAGCCTTGCCTTTCTCTAACCCTAACCCTAGCCCGGAAAGGAAACCCACCACCAGCCCTACACCTTACCCTACTCTGTAGCCTACAACTGGCCCGTAGGCTGGCAACGACCCGTGCGTCAGCACGTAGCCTGACCCTCCCACGTTTCCGTACCCTCACCTGTGCCCTAAGCTTTGCCGTTCCCTAACCCTAATACTAGCCCAGAACGGAAACCCACCACCAGCCCTACCCCTTACCATACGCCGTAGCCTACTCCTGGCCCGTACGCTGGCACTGACCCATGCGTCAGCACGTAGCCTGACCCTCCCACATTTCCGTACCCTGACCTGTGCCCTAAGCCTTGCCGTTCCCTCACCCTAACCCTAGCCCGGAACGGGAAAACACCACCAGCCCTACAACTTACCCCCAAGCCGTAGCCTACTCCTGGACCGTACGCTGGCACTGACCCATGCGTCAGCACGTAGCCTGACCCTCCCACGTTTCCATACAATCACCTGTGCCCTAAGCCTTGCCGTTACCTAACCCTAACCCTAGCCCAGAACAGAAATCCACCACCAGCCCTACACCTTATCCTACGCCGTAGCCTACTCCTGGCCCGTACGCTGGAACTGACCCATGCGTCAGCACGTAGCCTGACCCTCCCACGTTTCCGTACCCTCACCTGTGCCCTAATCCTTGCCGTTTCCTAACCCTAACCCTAGCCTGGAATGGAAACCCACCACCAGGCCTACACCTTACTCTACGCCGTAGCCTACTCCTGGCCCATACGCTGGAACTGACCCATGCATCATCACATACTCTCACCCTCCCACGTTTCTGTACCCTCACCTGTGCCCTAAGCCTTGTCATTCCCTAAACCTAACCCTAGCCCTGAACGGAAACCCACCACCAGCCCTACACCTTACCCTACGCCGTAGCCTCCTCCTGTCCCGTACCATGGCACTGACCTGTGTGTCAGCACGTAGCGTGACCCTCCCACGTTTCCATACACTCACCTGTGCCCTAAGCCTTGCCGTTCCCTAACCCTAACCCTAGCCCGGAATGGAAACCCACCACCAGCCCTACAAATTATGCCCATGCCGTAGCCTACTCCTGGCCCGTACGCTGGCACTGACCCGTGCGTCAGCACTTAGCCTGACCCTCCAACTTTTCCGTACCCTCACCTGTACCGTAAGCCTTGCCGTCCCCTAACCCTAACCCTAGCTCGGAACGGAAACCCACCACCAGCCCTACAACTTACCCTAATCCTTAGCGTACTCCTGACCCGTACGCTGGCACTGACCCGTGCGTCAGCACGTAGCCTGACCCTCCCACATTTCCGTACCCTCACCTGTGCCGTAAGACTTGCCATTCCCTAACCCTAACCCTAGCCCAGAGCGGAAACACACCACCAGGTCTACACCTTACCCCCAAGCCGTAGCCTACTCCTGGCCCGTATGCTGGCACTGACCCGTGCGTCAGCATGTAGCCTGAACCTCCCACGTTTCCGTACCCTCACCTGTGCCCTAAGCCTTGCCGCTCCCTAACCCTAACCCTAGACCGGAAAGGAAAACCACCACCAGCCCTACACCTTACCCTACGCCTTAGCGTACTCCTGGCCCGTACGCTGGCACTGACACGTGCGTCAGCACGTAGCCTGACCCTCCCACATTTCTGTACCCTCACCTGTGCCCTAAGCCTTGCCGTTCCCTAACCCTAACCCTAGCCCAGAACGAAAACCCACCACCAGCCTTACACCTTACCGTACGCCGTAGCCTACTCCTGGCCCATACGGTGGAACTGACCCGTGCGTCGGCACGTAGCCTGACCCTCCCACGTTTCCGTACCCTCACCTGTGCCCTAAGCCTTGCCGTTCCCTAACCCTAACCCTAGCTCGGAACGGAAATCCACCACCAGCCAAACACATTTCCCTACGCCGTAGCCTACTCCTGGCCCGTACGCTGGCACTGACCCGTGCGTCAGCACGTAGCCTGACCCTCCCACGTTTCCATACAATCACCTGTGCCCTAAGCCTTGCCGTTACGTAACCCTAACCCTAGCCCGGAACAGAAATCCACCACCAGCCCTACACCATACCCTACGCCGTAGCCTACTCCTGGCCCGTACGCTGGAACTGACCCATGCGTCAGCACCTAGCCTGACCCTCCCACGTTTCCGTACCCTCACCTGTGCCCTAAGCCTTGCCGTTACGTAACCCTAACCCTAGCCCGGAACGGAAACCCAACACCAGGCCTACACCTTACCCTACGCTGTAGCCTCCTCCTGTCCCGTACCATGGCACTGACATGTGCGCCAGCACGTAGCCTGACCCTCCCACGTTTCCATACACTCACCTGTGCCCTAAGCCTTGCCGTTCCCTAACCCTAACCCTAGCCCGGAATGGAAACACACCACAAGCCCTACAACTTATGCCCAAGCCGTAGCCTACTCCTGGACCGTACGCTGGCACTGACCCGTGCGTCAGCACTTAGCCTGACCCTCCAACGTTTCCGTACCCTCACCTGTACCCTAAGCCTTGCCGTTCCCTAACCCTAACCCTAGCTCGGAACGCAAACACACCACCAGCCCTAAACCTTACCCCCAAGCCGTAGCCTACTCCTGGCCCGTACGCTGGCACTGACACGTGTGTCAGCACGTAGCCTGACCCTCCCACGTTTCCGTACCCTCACCTGTGCCCTAAGCCTTGCCGTTCCCTAACCCTAACCCTAGCCCCGAATGGAAACCCACCACCAGCCCTACACCTTACCCTACGCCGTAGCCTACTCCTGGCCCGTACGCTGGCACTGACCCGTGCGTCAGCACGTAGGCTGACCTTCCCACGTTTCTCTACCCTCACCTGTGCCCTAAGCCTTGCCGTTCCCTAACCCTAACCCTAGCCCAGAAGGGAAACCCACCACCAGCCCTACACCTTACCGTACGCCGTAGCCTACTCCTGGCCCATACGCTGGCACTGACCCGTGCGTCAGCACGTAGCCTGACCCTCCCACGTTTCCGTACCCTCACCTGTGCCCTAAGCCTTGCCGTTCCCTAACCCTAACCCTAGCTCGGAACGGAAATCCACCACCAGACAAACACATTTTCCTACGCCGTAGCCTATTCCTGACCCGTACGCTGGCACTGACCCGTGCGTCAGCACGTAGCCTGACCCTCCCACATTTCCGTATCCTCACCTGTGCCATAAGACTTGCCATTCCCTAACCCTAACCCTAGCCCGGAGCGGAAACACACCACCAGCCCTACAACTTACCCCCAAGCCGTAGCCTACTCCTGGCCCGTATGCTGGCACTGACCCCTTCGTCAGCATGTAGCCTGACCCTCCCACGTTTCCGTACCCTCACCTGTGCCCTAAGACTTGCCGCTCCCTAACCCTAACCCTAGACCGGAAAGGAAAACCACCACCAGCCCTACCCCTTACCCTACGCCTTAGCGTACTCCTGGCCTGTACGCTGGCACTGACACGTGCGTCAGCACGTAGCCTGACCCTCCCACATTTCTGTACCCTCACCTGTGCCCTAAGCCTTGCCGTTCCCTAACCCTAACCCTAGCCCAGAACGAAAACCCACCACCAGCCTTACACCTTACCGTACGCCGTAGCCTACTCCTGGCCCTTACGCTGGAACTGACCCGTGCGTCAGCACGTAGCCTGACCCTCCCACGTTTCCGTACCCTCACCTGTGCCCTAAGCCTTGCCGTTCCCTAACCCTAACCCTAGCTCGGAACGGAAATCCACCACCAGCCAAACACATTTCCCTACGCTGTAGCCTACTCCTGACCCGTACGCTGGCACTCACACGTGCATCAGCACGTAGCCTGACCCTCCCACATTTCCGTACCCTCACCTGTGCCATAAGACTTGCCGTTCCCTAGCCCTAACCCTAGCCCGGAGCGGAAACACTCCACCAGCCCTACACCTTACAATACGCTGTAGCCTACAACTGGCCCGTAGGCTGGCAACGACCCGTGCGTCAGCACGTAGCCTGACCCTCCCACGTTTCCGTACCCTCACCTGTGCCCTAAGCTTTGCCGTTCCCTAACCCTAACACTAGCCCAGAATGGAAACCCACCACCAGCCCTACCCCTTACCCTACGCCGTAGCCTACTCCTGGCCCGTACGCTGGCACTGACCCGTGCGTCAGCACGTACCCTGACCCTCCCACTTTTCCGTACCCTCACCTGTGCCCTAAGCATTGCCGTTACCCAACCCTAACCCTAGCCCCAAACGGAAACCCACCACCAGCCCTACACCTTACCCTACACCGTAGTCTACTCCTGGCCCGTACGCTGGCACTGACCTTTGCGTCAGCACGTAGCCTGACCCTCCCACATTTCCGTACCCTGATCTGTGCCCTAAGCCTTGCCGTTCCCTCACCCTAACACTAGCCCGGAACGGGAAAACACCACCAGCCCTACAACTTACCCCCAAGCCGTAGCCTACTCCTGGACCGTACGCTGGCACTGACCCATGCGTCAGCACGTAGCCTGACCCTCCCACGTTTCCATACAATCACCTGTGCCCTAAGCCTTGCCGTTACCTAACCCTAACCCTAGCCCAGAACAGAAATCCACCACCATCCCTACACCTTATCCTACGCCGTAGCCTACTCCTGGCCCGTACGCTGGAACTGACCCATGCGTCAGCACGTAGCCTGACCCTCCCACGTTTCCGTACCCTCACCTGTGCCCTAATCCTTGCCGTTCCCTAACCCTAACCCTAGCCCGGAACGGAAACCCACCACCAGGCCTACACCTTACCCTACGCCGTAGCCTACTCCTGGCCCGTACGCTGGAACTGACCCATGCATCAGCACATACTCTCACCCTCCCACGTTTCTGTACCCTCACCTGTGCCCTAAGCCTTGTCATTCCCTAAACCTAACCCTAGCCCTGAACGGAAACCCACCACCAGCCCTACACCTTACCCTACGCCGTAGCCTCCTCCTGTCCCGTACCATGGCACTGACCTGTGCGTCAGCACGTAGCGTGACCCTCCCACGTTTCCATACACTCACCTGTGCCCTAAGCCTTGCCGTTCCCTAACCCTAACCCTAGCCCGGAATGGAAACCCACCACCAGCCCTACACCTTATGCCCATGCCGTAGCCTACTCCTGGCCCGTACGCTGGCACTGACCCGTGCGTCAGCACTTAGCCTGACCCTCCAACTTTTCCGTACCCTCACCTGTACCGTAAGCCTTGCCGTCCCCTAACCCTAAACCTAGCTCGGAACGGAAACCCACCACCAGCCCTACAACTTACCCTACTCCCTAGCCTACTCCTGACCCGTACGCTGGCACTGACCCGTGCGTCAGCACGTAGCCTGACCCTCCCACATTTCCGTACCCTCACCTGTGCCGTAAGACTTGCCGTTCCCTAACCCTAACCCTAGCCCAGAGCGGAAACACACCACCAGGTCTACACCTTACCCCCAAGCCGTAGCCTCCTCCTGGCCCGTATGCTGGCACTGACCCGTGCGTCAGCATGTAGCCTGAACCTCCCACGTTTCCGTACCCTCACCTGTGCCCTAAGCCTTGCCGCTCCCTAACCCTAACCCTAGACCGGAAAGGAAAACCACCACCAGCCCTACACCTTACCCTACGCCTTAGCGTACTCCTGGCCCGTACGCTGGCACTGACACGTGCGTCAGCACGTAGCCTGACCCTCCCACATTTCTGTACCCTCACCTGTGCCCTAAGCCTTGCCGTTCCCTAACCCTAACCCTAGCCCAGAACGAAAACCCACCACCAGCCTTACACCTTACCGTACGCCGTAGCCTACTCCTGGCCCATACGGTGGAATTGACCCGTGCGTCAGCACGTAGCCTGACCCTCCCACGTTTCCGTACCCTCACCTGTGCCCTAAGCCTTGCCGTTCCCTAACCCTAACCCTAGCTCGGAACGGAAATCCACCACCAGCCAAACACATTTCCCTACGCCGTAGCCTACTCCTGGCCCGTACGCTGGCACTGACCCGTGCGTCAGCACGTAGCCTGACCCTCCCACGTTTCCATACAATCACCTGTGCCCTAAGCCTTGCCGTTACGTAACCCTAACCCTAGCCCGGAACAGAAATCCACCACCAGCCCTACACCATACCCTACGCCGTAGCCTACTCCTGGCCCGTACGCTGGAACTGACCCATGCGTCAGCACCTAGCCTGACCCTCCCACGTTTCCGTACCCTCACCTGTGCCCTAATCCTTGCCGTTACCTAACCCTAACCCTAGCCCGGAACGGAAAACCACCACCAGGCCTACACCTTACCCTACGCCGTAGCCTCCTCCTGTCCCGTACCATGGCACTGACATGTGCGCCAGCACGTAGCCTGAGCCTCCCACGTTTCCATACACTCACCTGTGCCCTAAGCCTTGCCGTTCCCTAACCCTAACCCTAGCCCGGAATGGAAACACACCACAAGCCCTACAACTTATGCCCAAGCCGTAGCCTACTCCTGGCCCGTACGCTGGCACTGACCCATGCGTCAGCACTTAGCCTGACCCTCCAACTTTTCCGTACCCTCACCTGTACCCTAAGCCTTGCCGTTCCCTAACCCTAACCCTAGCTCGGAACGCAAACCCACCACCAGCCCTACACCTTACCCCAAAGCCGTAGCCTACTCCTGGCCCGTACGCTGGAACTGACCCATGCATCAGCACATACTCTCACCCTCCCACGTTTCTGTACCCTCACCTGTGCCCTAAGCCTTGTCATTCCCTAAACCTAACCCTAGCCCTGAACGGAAACCCACCACCAGCCCTACACCTTACCCTACGCCGTAGCCTCCTCCTGTCCCGTACCATGGCACTGACCTGTGCGTCAGCACGTAGCGTGACCCTCCCACGTTTCCATACACTCACCTGTGCCCTAAGCCTTGCCGTTCCCTAACCGTAACCCTAGCCCGGAATGGAAACCCACCACCAGCCCTACACCTTATGCCCATGCCGTAGCCTACTCCTGGCCCGTACGCTGGCACTGACCCGTGCGTCAGCACTTAGCCTGACCCTCCAACTTTTCCGTACCCTCACCTGTACCGTAAGCCTTGCAGTCCCCTAACCCTAACCCTAGCTCGGAACGGAAACCCACCACCAGCCCTACAACTTACCCTACTCCTTAGCCTACTCCTGACCCGTACGCTGGCACTGACCCGTGCGTCAGCACGTAGCCTGACCCTCCCACATTTCCGTACCCTCACCTGTGCCGTAAGACTTGCCGTTCCCTAACCCTAACCCTAGCCCAGAGCGGAAACACACCACCAGGTCTACACCTTACCCCCAAGCCGTAGCCTCCTCCTGGCCCGTATGCTGGCACTGACCCGTGCGTCAGCATGTAGCCTGAACCTCCCACGTTTCCGTACCCTCACCTGTGCCCTAAGCCTTGCCGCTCCCTAACCCTAACCCTAGACTGGAAAGGAAAACCACCACCAGCCCTACACCTTACCCTACGCCTTAGCGTACTCCTGGCCCGTACGCTGGCACTGACACGTGCGTCAGCACGTAGCCTGACCCTCCCACATTTCTGTACCCTCACCTGTGCCCTAAGCCTTGCCGTTCCCTAACCCTAACCCTAGCCCAGAACGAAAACCCACCACCAGCCTTACACCTTACCGTACGCCGTAGCCTACTCCTGGCCCATACGGTGGAATTGACCCGTGCGTCAGCACGTAGCCTGACCCTCCCACGTTTCCGTACCCTCACCTGTGCCCTAAGCCTTGCCGTTCCCTAACCCTAACCCTAGCTCGGAACGGAAATCCACCACCAGCCAAACACATTTCCCTACGCCGTAGCCTACTCCTGGCCCGTACGCTGGAACTGACCCATGCGTCAGCACCTAGCCTGACCCTCCCACGTTTCCGTACCCTCACCTGTGCCCTAAGCCTTGCCGTTACGTAACCCTAACCCTAGCCCGGAACGGAAACCCACCACCAGGCCTACACCTTACCCTACGCCGTAGCCTCCTCCTGTCCCGTACCATGGCACTGACATGTGCGCCAGCACGTAGCCTGACCCTCCCACGTTTCCATACACTCACCTGTGCCCTAAGCCTTGCCGTTCCCTAACCCTAACCCTAGCCCGGAATGGAAACACACCACAAGCCCTACAACTTATGCCCAAGCCGTAGCCTACTCCTGGCCCGTGCGCTGGCACTGACCCGTGTGTCAGCACGTAGCCTGACCCTCCCACATTTCTGTACCCTCACCTGTGCCCTAAGCCTTGCCGTTCCCTAACCCTAACCCTAGACCGGAATGGAAATCCACCACCAGCCCTACCCCTTACCCTACACCTTAGCGTACTCCTGGCCCGTACGCTGGCACTGACACGTGCGTCAGCACGTAGCCTGACCCTCCCACATTTCTGTACCCTCACCTGTGCCCTAAGCCTTGCCGTTCCCTAACCCTAACCCTAGCCCAGAACGAAAACCCACCACCAGCCTTACACCTTACCGTACGCCGTAGCCTACTCCTGGCCCATACGCTGGAACTGACCCGTGAGTCAGCACGTAGCCTGACCCTCCCACGTTTCCGTACCATCACCTGTGCCCTAAGCCTTGCCGTTCCCTAACCCTAACCCTAGCCCGCAACGGAAACCCACCACCAGGCCTACACCTTACCCTACGCCGTAGCCTCCTCCTGTCCCGTACCATGGCACTGACCTGTGCGTCAGGACGTAGCCTGACCCTCCCACGTTTCCATACACTCACCTGAGCCCTAAGCCTTGCCGTTCCCTAACCCTAACCCTAGCCCGGAATGGAAACCCACCACCAGCCCTACAACTTATGCCCAATCCGTAGCCTACTCCTGGCCCGTACGCTGGCACTGACCCGTGCGTCAGCACTTAGCCTGACCCTCCAACGTTTCCGTACCCTCACCTGTACCCTAAGCCTTGCCGTTCCCTAACCCTAACCCTAGCTCTGAACGGAAACCCACCACCAGCCCTACGCCTTACCCCCAAGCCGTAGCCTACTCCTGGCCCGTACGCTGGCACTGACCCGTGTGTCAGCACGTAGCCTGACCCTCCCACGTTTCCGTACCCTCACCTGTGCCCTAAGCCTTGCCGTTCCCTAACCCTAACCCTAGCCCCGAACGGAAACCCACCACCAGCCCTACACCTTACCCTACGCCGTAGCCTACTCCTGGCCCGTACACTGGCACTGACCCGTGCGTCAGCACGTAGCCTGACCCTCCCACGTTTCTCTACCCTCACCTGTGCCCTAAGCCTTGCCGTTCCCTAACCCTAACCCTAGCTCGGAACGGAAATCCACCACCAGCCAAACACATTTTCCTACGCCGTAGCCTATTCCTGACCCGTACGCTGGCACTGACCCGTGCGTCAGCACGTAGCCTGACCCTCCCACATTTCCGTACCCTCACCTGTGCCGTAAGACTTGCCGTTCCCTAACCCTAACCCTAGCCCGGAGCGGAAACACACCACAAGGTCTACAACTTACCCCCAAGCCGTAGCCTACTCCTGGCCCGTATGCTGGCACTGACCCGTCCGTCAGCATGTAGCCTGAACCTCCCACGTTTCCGTACCCTCACCTGTGCCCTAAGCCTTGCCGCTCCCTAACCCTAACCCTAGACCGGAATGGAAAACCACCACCAGCCCTACCCCTTACCCTACGCCTTAGCGTACTCCTGGCCCGTACGCTGGCACTGACACGTGCGTCAGCACGTAGCCTGACCCTCCCACATTTCTGTACCCTCACCTGTGCCCTAAGCCTTGCCGTTCCCTAACCCTAACCCTAGCCCAGAACGAAAACCCACCACCAGCCTTACACCTTACCGTACGCCGTAGCCTACTCCTGGCCCATACGGTGGAACTGACCCGTGCGTCAGCACGTAGCCTGACCCTCCCACGTTTCCGTACCCTCACCTGTGCCCTAAGCCTTGCCGTTCCCTAACCCTAACCCTAGCTCGGAACGGAAATCCACCACCAGCCAAACAAATTTCCCTACGCCGTAGCCTACTCCTGGCCCGTACGCTGGCACTGACCCGTGCGTCAGCACGTAGCCAGACCCTCCCACGTTTCCATACAATCACCTGTGCCCTAAGCCTTGCCATTACGTAACACTAACCCTAGCCCGGAACAGAAATCCACCACCAGCCCTACACCATACCCTACGCCGTAGCCTACTCCTGGCCCGTACGCTGGAACTGACCCATGCGTCAGCACGTAGCCTGACCCTCCCACGTTTCCGTACCCTCACCTGTGCCCTAATCCTTGCCGTTCCATAACCCTAACCCTAGCCCGGAACGGAAACCCACCACCAGGCCTACACCTTACCCTACGCCGTAGCCTCCTCCTGTCCCGTACCATGGCACTGACCTGTGCGTCAGCACGTAGCCTGACCCTCCCACGTTTCCATACACTCACCTGAGCCCTAAGCCTTGCCGTTCCCTAACCCTAACCCTAGCCCGGAATGGAAACCCACCACCAGCCCTACAACTTATGCCCAATCCGTAGCCTACTCCTGGCCCGTACGCTGGCACTGACCCGTGCGTCAGCACTTAGCCTGACCCTCCAACGTTTCCGTACCCTCACCTGTACTCTAAGCCTTGCCGTTCCCTAACCCTAACCCTAGCTCTGAACGGAAACCCACCACCAGCCCTACGCCTTACCCCCAAGCCGTAGCCTACTCCTGGCCCGTACGCTGGCACTGACCCGTGTGTCAGCACGTAGCCTGACCCTCCCACGTTTCTCTACCCTCACCTGTGCCCTAAGCCTTGCCGTTCCCTAACCCTAACCCTAGCTCGGAACGGAAATCCACCACCAGCCAAACACATTTTCCTACGCCGTAGCCTATTCCTGACCCGTACGCTGGCACTGACCCGTGCGTCAGCACGTAGCCTGACCCTCCCACATTTCCGTACCCTCACCTGCGCCGTAAGACTTGCCGTTCCCTAACCCTAACCCTAGCCCGGAGCGGAAACACACCACCAGGTCTACAACTTACCCCCAAGCCGTAGCCTACTCCTGGCCCGTATGCTGGCACTGACCCGTCCGTCAGCATGTAGCCTGAACCTCCCACGTTTCCGTACCCTCACCTGTGCCCTAAGCCTTGCCGCTCCCTAACCCTAACCCTAGCCCCGAATGGAAACCGACCACCAGCCCTACACCTTACCCTATGCCGTAGCCTACTCCTGGCCCGTACGCTGGCACTGACCCGTGCGTCAGCACGTAGCCTGACCCTCCCACGTTTCTCTAACCTCACCTGTGCCCTACGCCTTGCCGTTACCTAACCCTAACCCTAGCCCAGAACGGAAACCCACCACCAGCCCTACACCTTACCGTACGCAGTAGCCTACTCCTGGCCCATACGCTAGCACTGACCCGTGCGTCAGCACGTAGCCTGACCCTCCCACGTTTCCATACCCTCACCTGTGCCCTAAGCCTTGCCGTTCCCTAACCCTAACCCTAGCCCCGAACGGAAACCCACCACCAGCCCTACACCTTACCCTATGCCGTAGCCTACTCCTGGCCCGTACGCTGGCACTGACCCGTGCGTCAGCACGTAGCCTGACCCTCCCACGTTTCTCTACCCTCACCTGTGCCCTAAGCCTTGCCGTTACATAACACTAACCCTAGCCCAGAACGGAAACCCACCACCAGCCCTACACCTTACCGTACGCAGTAGCCTACTCCTGGCCCATACGCTAGCACTGACCCGTGCGTCAGCACGTAGCCTGACCCTCCCACGTTTCCGTACCCTCACCTGTGCCCTAAGCCTTGCCGTTCCCTAACCCTAACCCTAGCTTGGAACGGAAATCCACCACCAGCCAAACACATTTCCCTACGCCGTAGCCAATTCCTGACCCGTACGCTGGCACTGACCCGTGCGTCAGCACGTAGCCTGACCCTCCCACATTTCCGTACCCTCACCTGTGCCATAAGACTTGCCGTTCCCTAACCCTAACCCTAGCCCGGAGCGGAAACCCACCACCAGCCCTACACCTTAACCCCAAGACGTAGCTTACTCATGGCCTGTATGCTGGCACTGACCTGTGCGTCAGCACGTAGCCTGACCCTCCCACATTTCCGTACCCTCACCTGTGCCCTAAGCCTTGCCGTTCCCTAACCCTAACCCTAGCCCGGAATGGAAACACACCACAAGCCCTACAACTTATGCCCAAGCCGTAGCCTACTCCTGGACCGTACGCTGGCACTGACCCGTGCGTCAGCACTTAGCCTGACCCTCCAACGTTTCCGTACCCTCACCTGTACCCTAAGCCTTGCCGTTCCCTAACCCTAACCCTAGCTCGGAACGCAAACACACCACCAGCCCTACACCTTACCCCCAAGCCGTAGCCTACTCCTGGCCCGTACGCTGGCACTGACACGTGTGTCAGCACGTAGCCTGACCCTCCCACGTTTCCGTACCCTCACCTGTGCCCTAAGCCTTGCCGTTCCCTAACCCTAACCCTAGCCCCGAACGGAAACCCACCACCAGCCCTACACCTTACCCTACGCCGTAGCCTACTCCTGGCCCGTACGCTGGCACTGACCCGTGCGTCAGCACGTAGGCTGACCTTCCCACGTTTCTCTACCCTCACCTGTGCCCTAAGCCTTGCCGTTCCCTAACCCTAACCCTAGCCCAGAATGGAAACCCACCACCAGCCCTACACCTTACCGTACGCCGTAGCCTACTCCTGGCCCATACGTTGGCACTGACCCGTGCGTCAGCACGTAGCCTGACCCTCCCACGTTTCCGTACCCTCACCTGTGCCCTAAGCCTTGCCGTTCCCTAACCCTAACCCTAGCTCGGAACGGAAATCCACCACCAGACAAACACATTTTCCTACGCCGTAGCCTATTCCTGACCCGTACGCTGGCACTGACACGTGCATCAGCACGTAGCCTGACCCTCCCACATTTCCGTACCCTCACCTGTGCCATAAGACTTGCCGTTCCCTAACCATAACCCTAGCCCGGAGCGGAAACACACCACCAGCCCTACACCTTACCCCCAAGCCATAGCCTACTCCTGGCCCGTATGCTGGCACTGACCCGTGCGTCAGCATGTAGCCTGACCCTCCCACGTTTCCGTACCCTCACCTGTGCCCTAAGCCTTGCCGCTCCCTAACCCTAACCCTAGACCGGAATGGAAATCCACCACCAGCCCTACACCTTACCCTACACCTTAGCGTACTCCTGGCCCGTACGCTGGCACTGACACGTGCGTCAGAACATAGCCTGACCCTCCCACATTTCTGTACCCTCACCTGTGCCCTAAGCCTTGCCGTTCCCTAACCCTAACCCTAGCCCAGAACGAAAACCCACCACCAGCCTTACACCTTACCGTACGCCGTAGCCTACTCCTGGCCCATACGCTGGCACTGACCCGTGCGTCAGCACGTAGCCTGACCCTCCCACGTTTCTCTACCCTCACCTGTGCCCTAAGCCTTGCCGTTACCTAACACTAACCCTAGCCCAGAACGGAAACCCACCACCAGCCCTACACCTTACCGTACGCAGTAGCCTACTCCTGGCCCATACGCTAGCACTGACCCGTGCGTCAGCACGTAGCCTGACCCTCCCACGTTTCTGTACCCTCACTTGTGCCCTAAGCCTTGCCGTTCCCTCACCCTAACCCTAGCCCCGAACGGAAACCCAGCACCAGCCCTACACCTTACCCTACGCCGTAGCCTACTCCTGGCCCGTACGCTGGCACTGATCCGTGCGTCAGCACGTAGACTGACCCTCCCACGTTTCTCTACCCTCACCTGTGCCCTAAGCCTTGCCGTTACCTAACACTAACCCTAGCCCAGAACGGAAACCCACCACCAGCCCTACACATTACCGTACGCAGTAGCCTACTCCTGGCCCATACGCTAGCACTGACCCGTGCGTCAGCACGTAGCCTGACCCTCCCACGTTTCCGTACCCTCACCTGTGCCCTAAGCCTTGCCGTTCCCTAACCCTAACCCTAGCTCGGAACGGAAATCCACCACCAGCCAAACACATTTCCCTACGCCGTAGCCAATTCCTGACCCGTACGCTGGCACTGACCCGTGCGTCAGCACGTAGCCTGACCCTCCCACATTTCCGTACCCTCACTTGTGCCATAAGACTTGCCGTTCCCTAACCCTAACCCTAGCCCGGAGCGGAAACCCACCACCAGCCCTACACCTTAACCCCAAGCCGTAGCTTACTCCTGGCCCGTATGCTGGCACTGACCCGTGCGTCAGCACGTAGCCTGACCCTCCCACATTTCCGTACCCTCACCTGTGCCCTAAGCCTTGCCATTCCCTAACCCTAACCCTAGCCCGGAACAGGAAAACACCACCAGCCCTACAACTTACCCCCAAGCCGTAGCCTACTCCTGGCCCGTACGCTGGCACTGACCCGTGCGTCAGCACGTAGCCTGACCCTCCCACGTTTCCATACAATCACCTGTGCCCTAAGCCTTGCCGTTACGTAACCCTAACCCTAGCCTGGAACAGAAATCCACCACCAGCCCTACACCTTACCCTACGCCGTAGCCTACTCCTGGCCCGTACGCTGGAACTGACCCATGCGTCAGCACGTAACCTGACCCTCCCACGTTTCCGTACCCTCACCTGTGCCCTAATTCTTGCCGTTCCCTAACCCTAACCCTAGCCCGGAACGGAAACCCACCACCAGGCCTACACCTTACCCTATGCCGTAGCCTCCTCCTGTCCCGTACCATGGCACTGACCTGTGCGTCAGCACGTAGCCTGACCCTCCCACGTTTCCATACACTCACCTGAGCCCTAAGCCTTGCCGTTCCCTAACCCTAACCCTAGCCCGGAATGGAAACCCACCACAAGCCCTACAACTTATGCCCAATCCGTAGCCTACTCCTGGCCCGTACGCTGGCACTGACCCGTGCGTCAGCACTTAGCCTGACCCTCCAACGTTTCCGTACCCTCACCTGTACCCTAAGCCTTGCCGTTCCCTAACCCTAACCCTAGCTCTGAACGGAAACCCACCACCAGCCCTACGTCTTACCCCCAAGCCGTAGCCTACTCCTGGCCCGTACGCTGGCACTGACCCATGTGTCAGCACGTAGCCTGACCCTCCCACGTTTCCGTACCCTCACCTGTGCCCTAAGCCTTGCCGTTCCCTAAACCTAACCCTAGCCCCGAACGGAAACCCACCACCAGCCCTACACCTTACCCTACGCCGTAGCCTACTCCTGGCCCGTACACTGGCACTGACCCGTGCGTCAGCACGTAGCCTGACCCTCCCACGTTTCTCTACCCTCACCTGTGCCCTAAGCCTTGCCGTTCCCTAACCCTAACCCTAGATCGGAACGGAAATCCACCACCAGCCAAACACATTTTCCTACGCCGTAGCCTATTCCTGACCCGTACGCTGGCACTGACCCGTGCGTCAGCACGTAGCCTGACCCTCCCACATTTCCGTACCCTCACCTGTGCCGTAAGACTTGCCGTTCCCTAACCCTAACCCTAGCCCGGAGCGGAAACACACCACCAGGTCTACAACTTACCCCCAAGCCGTAGCCTACTCCTGGCCCGTATGCTGGCACTGACCCGTCCGTCAGCATGTAGCCTGAACCTCCCACGTTTCCGTACCCTCACCTGTGCCCTAAGCCTTGCCGCTCCCTAACCCTAACCCTAGACCGCAATGGAAAACCACCACCAGCCCTAACCCTTACCCTACGCCTTAGCGTACTCCTGGCCCGTACGCTGGCACTGACACGTGCGTCAGCACGTAGCCTGACCCTCCCACATTTCTGTACCCTCACCTGTGCCCTAAGACTTGCCGTTCCCTAACACTAACCCTAGCCCAGAACGAAAACCCACCACCAGACTTACACCTTACCGTACGCCGTAGCCTACTCCTGGCCCATACGGTGGAACTGACCCGTGCGTCAGCACGTAGCCTGACCCTCCCACGTTTCCGTACCCTCACCTGTGCCCTAAGCCTTGCCGTTCCCTAACCCTAACCCTAGCTCGAAACGGAAATCCACCACCAGCCAAACAAATTTCCCTACGCCATAGCCTACTCCTGGCCCGTACGCTGGCACTGACCCGTGCGTCAGCACGTAGCCAGACCCTCCCACGTTTCCATACAATCACCTGTGCCCTAAGCCTTGCCGTTACGTAACCCTAACCCTAGCCCGGAACCTGAACCCACCACCAGCCCTACACCTTAACCCCAAGCCGTAGCCTACTCCTGGCCCGTATGCGGGCACTGACCCGTGCGTCAGCACGTAGCCTGACCCTCCCACATTTCCGTACCCTCACCTGTGCCCTAAGCCTTGCCGTTCCCTAACCCTAACCCTAGCACGGAACGGGAAAACACCACAGGCCCTACACCTTACCCCGAAGCCGTAGCCTACACCTGGCCCGTACGCTGGCACTGACCCGTGCGTCAGCACGTAGCCTAACCCTCCCACGTTTCCATACAATCACCTGTGCCCTAAGCCTTGCCGTTACGTAACCCTAACCCTAGCTCGGAACAGAAATCCACCACAAGCCCTACACCTTACCCTACGCCGTAGCCTAATCCTGGCCCGTACGCTGGAACTGACCCATGCGTCAGCACGTAGCCTGACCCTCCCACGTTTCCGTACCCTCACCTGTGCCCTAATCCTAGCCGTTCCCTAACCCTAACCCTAGCTCAGAACGGAAACCCACCACCAGGCCTACACCTTACCCTACGCCGTAGCCTACTCCTGTCCCTTACCATGGCACTGACCTGTGCGTCAGCACGTAGCCTGACCCTCCCACGTTTCCATACACTCACCTGTGCCCTAAGGCTTGCCGTTCCCTAACCCTAACCCTAGCCCGGAATGGAAACCCACCACCAGCCCTACAACTTATGCCCAAGCCGTAGCCTACTCCTGGCCCGTACGCTGGCACTGACCCGTGCGTCAGCACTTAGCCTGACCCTCCAACGTTTCCGTACCCTCACCTGTACCCTAAGACTTGCCGTTCCCTAACCCTAACCCTAGCTCGGAACGGAAACCCACCACCAGCCCTACGGCTTACCCCCAAGCCGTAGCCTACTCCTGGCCCGTACGCTGGCACTGACCCGTGCGTCAGCACGTAGCCTGACCCTCCCACGTTTCTCTACCCTCACCTGTGCCCTAAGCCTTGCCGTTACCTAACCCTAACCCTAGCCCAGAACGGAAACCCACCACCAGCCCTATACCTTACCGTACGCCGTAGCCTACTCCTGGCCCATACGCTGGCACTGACCCGTGCGTCAGCACGTAGCCTGACCCTCCCACGTTTCCGTACCTTCACCTGTGCCCTAAGCCTTGCCGTTCCCTAACCCTAACCCTAGCTCGGAACGGAAATCCACCACCAGACAAACACATTTTCCTACGCCGTAGCCTATTCCTGACCCGTACGCTGGCACTGACCCGTGCGTCAGCACGTAGCCTGACCCTCCCACATTTCCGTATCCTCACCTCTGCCATAAGACTTGCCATTCCCTAACCCTAACCCTAGCCCGGAGCGGAAACACACCACCAGCCCTACAACTTACCCCCAAGCCGTAGCCTACTCCTGGCCCGTATGCTGGCACTGACCCCTTCGTCAGCATGTAGCCTGGCCCTCCCACGTTTCCGTACCCTCACCTGTGCCCTAAGACTTGCCGCTCCCTAAGCCTAACCCTAGACCGGAAAGGAAAACCACCACCAGCCCTACCCCTTACCCTACGCCTTAGCGTACTCCTGGCCCGTACGCTGGCACTGACACGTGCGTCAGCACGTAGCCTGACCCTCCCACATTTCTGTACCCTCACCTGTGCCCTAAGCCTTGCCGTTCCCTAACCCTAACCCTAGCCCAGAACGAAAACCCACCACCAGCCTTACACCTTACCGTACGCCGTAGCCTACTCCTGGCCCTTACGCTGGAACTGACCCGTGCGTCAGCACGTAGCCTGACCCTCCCACGTTTCCGTACCCTCACCTGTGCCCTAAGCCTTGCCGTTCCCTAACCCTAACCCTAGCTCGGAACGGAAATCCACCACCAGCCAAACACATTTCCCTACGCCGTAGCCTACTCCTGACCCATACGCTGGCACTCACACGTGCATCAGCACGTAGCCTGACCCTCCCACATTTCCGTACCCTCACCTGTGCCATAAGACTTGCCGTTCCCTAACCCTAACCCTAGCCCGGAGCGGAAACACTCCACCAGCCCTACACCTTACCCCCAAGCCTTAGCCTACTCCTGGCCCGTACGCTGGCACTGACACGTGCGTCAGCACGTAGCCTGACCCTCCCACGTTTCCGTACCCTCACCTGTGCCCTAAGCCTTGCCGTTCCCTAACCCTAACCCTAGCCCGAAACGGAAACCCAACACCAGCCCTACCCCTTACCCTACGCCTTAGCGTAATCATGGCCCGTACGCTGGCACTGACACGTGCGTCAGCACGTAGCCTGAGCCTCCCACATTTCCGTACACTCACCTGTGCCCTAAGACTTGCCATTCCCTAACCCTAACCCTAGCTCGGAACGAAAACCCACCACCAGCCCAACACATCTCCCTACGCTGTAGCCTACTCTTGGCCTGTATGCTGGCAGTGACACGTGCATCAGCACATAGCCTGACCCTCCCACGTTTCCGTACCCTCACCTGTGCCCTAAGCCTTGCCGTTCCCTAACACTATCCCTACCACGTAAAAGAAACCCTCTACCAGCCCTACACCATACCTTGCGCCGTAGCCTACTCCTGGCCCATACGCTGGCACTGACCCGTGCGTCAGCACGTAGCCTGACCCTCCCACGTTTCCGTACCCTCACCTGTGCCCTAAGCCTTGCCGTTCCCTAACCCTAACCCTAGCCCGGAACGGAAACCCACCACCATCCCTACCCCTTACCCTACGCCGTAGCCTACTCCTGGCCCATACGCTGTCACTGACCCGTGTGTCAGCACGTAGCCTGACCCTCCCACGTTTCCGTACCCTCACCTGTGCCCTAAGCCTTGCCGTTCCCTAACCCTAACCCTAGCCCGGAACGGAAACCCACCACCATCCCTACCCCTTACCCTACGCCGTAGCCTACTCCTGGCCCGTACGCTGGCACTGACCTGTGCGTCAGCATGTAGCCTGACCCTCCCACGTTTCTGTACACTCACATGTGCCCTACGACTTGCCGTTCCCTAACCCTAACACTAGCTTGGAACGAAAACCCACCACCAGCCCAACACATCTCCCTACGCTGTAGCCTACTCCTGGCCTGTACGCTGGCAGTAACACGTGCATAAGGACATAGCCTGACCCTCCCACGTTTCCGTACCATCACCTGTGCCCTAAGCCTTGCCTTTCTCTAACCCTAACCCTAGCCCGGAAAGGAAACCCACCACCAGCCCTACACCTTACCCTACTCTGTAGCCTACAACTGGCCCGTAGGCTGGCAACGACCCGTGCGTCAGCACGTAGCCTGACCCTCCCACGTTTCCGTACCCTCACCTGTGCCCTAAGCTTTGCCGTTCCCTAACCCTAATACTAGCCCAGAACGGAAACCCACCACCAGCCCTACCCCTTACCATACGCCGTAGCCTACTCCTGGCCCGTACGCTGGCACTGACCCATGCGTCAGCACGTAGCCTGACCCTCCCACATTTCCGTACCCTGACCTGTGCCCTAAGCCTTGCCGTTCCCTCACCCTAACCCTAGCCCGGAACGGGAAAACACCACCAGCCCTACAACTTACCCCCAAGCCGTAGCCTACTCCTGGACCGTACGCTGGCACTGACCCATGCGTCAGCACGTAGCCTGACCCTCCCACGTTTCCATACAATCACCTGTGCCCTAAGCCTTGCCGTTACCTAACCCTAACCCTAGCCCAGAACAGAAATCCACCACCAGCCCTACACCTTATCCTACGCCGTAGCCTACTCCTGGCCCGTACGCTGGAACTGACCCATGCGTCAGCACGTAGCCTGACCCTCCCACGTTTCCGTACCCTCACCTGTGCCCTAATCCTTGCCGTTTCCTAACCCTAACCCTAGCCTGGAATGGAAACCCACCACCAGGCCTACACCTTACTCTACGCCGTAGCCTACTCCTGGCCCATACGCTGGAACTGACCCATGCATCATCACATACTCTCACCCTCCCACGTTTCTGTACCCTCACCTGTGCCCTAAGCCTTGTCATTCCCTAAACCTAACCCTAGCCCTGAACGGAAACCCACCACCAGCCCTACACCTTACCCTACGCCGTAGCCTCCTCCTGTCCCGTACCATGGCACTGACCTGTGTGTCAGCACGTAGCGTGACCCTCCCACGTTTCCATACACTCACCTGTGCCCTAAGCCTTGCCGTTCCCTAACCCTAACCCTAGCCCGGAATGGAAACCCACCACCAGCCCTACAAATTATGCCCATGCCGTAGCCTACTCCTGGCCCGTACGCTGGCACTGACCCGTGCGTCAGCACTTAGCCTGACCCTCCAACTTTTCCGTACCCTCACCTGTACCGTAAGCCTTGCCGTCCCCTAACCCTAACCCTAGCTCGGAACGGAAACCCACCACCAGCCCTACAACTTACCCTAATCCTTAGCGTACTCCTGACCCGTACGCTGGCACTGACCCGTGCGTCAGCACGTAGCCTGACCCTCCCACATTTCCGTACCCTCACCTGTGCCGTAAGACTTGCCATTCCCTAACCCTAACCCTAGCCCAGAGCGGAAACACACCACCAGGTCTACACCTTACCCCCAAGCCGTAGCCTACTCCTGGCCCGTATGCTGGCACTGACCCGTGCGTCAGCATGTAGCCTGAACCTCCCACGTTTCCGTACCCTCACCTGTGCCCTAAGCCTTGCCGCTCCCTAACCCTAACCCTAGACCGGAAAGGAAAACCACCACCAGCCCTACACCTTACCCTACGCCTTAGCGTACTCCTGGCCCGTACGCTGGCACTGACACGTGCGTCAGCACGTAGCCTGACCCTCCCACATTTCTGTACCCTCACCTGTGCCCTAAGCCTTGCCGTTCCCTAACCCTAACCCTAGCCCAGAACGAAAACCCACCACCAGCCTTACACCTTACCGTACGCCGTAGCCTACTCCTGGCCCATACGGTGGAACTGACCCGTGCGTCGGCACGTAGCCTGACCCTCCCACGTTTCCGTACCCTCACCTGTGCCCTAAGCCTTGCCGTTCCCTAACCCTAACCCTAGCTCGGAACGGAAATCCACCACCAGCCAAACACATTTCCCTACGCCGTAGCCTACTCCTGGCCCGTACGCTGGCACTGACCCGTGCGTCAGCACGTAGCCTGACCCTCCCACGTTTCCATACAATCACCTGTGCCCTAAGCCTTGCCGTTACGTAACCCTAACCCTAGCCCGGAACAGAAATCCACCACCAGCCCTACACCATACCCTACGCCGTAGCCTACTCCTGGCCCGTACGCTGGAACTGACCCATGCGTCAGCACCTAGCCTGACCCTCCCACGTTTCCGTACCCTCACCTGTGCCCTAAGCCTTGCCGTTACGTAACCCTAACCCTAGCCCGGAACGGAAACCCAACACCAGGCCTACACCTTACCCTACGCTGTAGCCTCCTCCTGTCCCGTACCATGGCACTGACATGTGCGCCAGCACGTAGCCTGACCCTCCCACGTTTCCATACACTCACCTGTGCCCTAAGCCTTGCCGTTCCCTAACCCTAACCCTAGCCCGGAATGGAAACACACCACAAGCCCTACAACTTATGCCCAAGCCGTAGCCTACTCCTGGACCGTACGCTGGCACTGACCCGTGCGTCAGCACTTAGCCTGACCCTCCAACGTTTCCGTACCCTCACCTGTACCCTAAGCCTTGCCGTTCCCTAACCCTAACCCTAGCTCGGAACGCAAACACACCACCAGCCCTAAACCTTACCCCCAAGCCGTAGCCTACTCCTGGCCCGTACGCTGGCACTGACACGTGTGTCAGCACGTAGCCTGACCCTCCCACGTTTCCGTACCCTCACCTGTGCCCTAAGCCTTGCCGTTCCCTAACCCTAACCCTAGCCCCGAATGGAAACCCACCACCAGCCCTACACCTTACCCTACGCCGTAGCCTACTCCTGGCCCGTACGCTGGCACTGACCCGTGCGTCAGCACGTAGGCTGACCTTCCCACGTTTCTCTACCCTCACCTGTGCCCTAAGCCTTGCCGTTCCCTAACCCTAACCCTAGCCCAGAAGGGAAACCCACCACCAGCCCTACACCTTACCGTACGCCGTAGCCTACTCCTGGCCCATACGTTGGCACTGACCCGTGCGTCAGCACGTAGCCTGACCCTCCCACGTTTCCGTACCCTCACCTGTGCCCTAAGCCTTGCCGTTCCCTAACCCTAACCCTAGCTCGGAACGGAAATCCACCACCAGACAAACACATTTTCCTACGCCGTAGCCTATTCCTGACCCGTACGCTGGCACTGACACGTGCATCAGCACGTAGCCTGACCCTCCCACATTTCCGTACACTCACCTGTGCCATAAGACTTGCCGTTCCCTAACCATAACCCTAGCCCGGAGCGGAAACACACCACCAGCCCTACACCTTACCCCCAAGCCATAGCCTACTCCTGGCCCGTATGCTGGCACTGACCCGTGCGTCAGCATGTAGCCTGACCCTCCCACGTTTCCGTACCCTCACCTGTGCCCTAAGCCTTGCCGCTCCCTAACCCTAACCCTAGACCGGAATGGAAATCCACCACCAGCCCTACACCTTACCCTACACCTTAGCGTACTCCTGGCCCGTACGCTGGCACTGACACGTGCGTCAGAACATAGCCTGACCCTCCCACATTTCTGTACCCTCACCTGTGCCCTAAGCCTTGCCGTTCCCTAACCCTAACCCTAGCCCAGAACGAAAACCCACCACCAGCCTTACACCTTACCGTACGCCGTAGCCTACTCCTGGCCCATACGCTAGCACTGACCCGTGCGTCAGCACGTAGCCTGACCCTCCCACGTTTCTGTACCCTCACCTGTGCCCTAAGCCTTGCCGTTCCCTAACCCTAACCCTAGCCCCGAACGGAAACCCACCACCAGCCCTACACCTTACCCTACGCCGTAGCCTACTCCTGGCCCGTACGCTGGCACTGATCCGTGCGTCAGCACGTAGACTGACCCTCCCACGTTTCTCTACCCTCACCTGTGCCCTAAGCCTTGCCGTTACCTAACACTAACCCTAGCCCAGAACGGAAACCCACCACCAGCCCTACACCTTACCGTACGCAGTAGCCTACTCCTGGCCCATACGCTAGCACTGACCCGTGCGTCAGCACGTATCCTGACCCTCCCACGTTTCCGTACCCTCACCTGTGCCCTAAGCCTTGCCGTTCCCTAACCCTAACCCTAGCTCGGAACGGAAATCCACCACCAGCCAAACACATTTCCCTACGCCGTAGCCAATTCCTGACCCGTACGCTGGCACTGACCCGTGCGTCAGCACGTAGCCTGACCCTCCCATATTTCCGTACCCTCACTTGTGCCATAAGACTTGCCGTTCCCTAACCCTAACCCTAGCCCGGAGCGGAAACCCACCACCAGCCCTACACCTTAACCCCAAGCCGTAGCTTACTCCTGGCCCGTATGCTGGCACTGACCCGTGCGTCAGCACGTAGCCTGACCCTCCCACATTTCCGTACCCTCACCTGTGCCCTAAGCCTTGCCGTTCCCTAACCCTAACCCTAGCCCAGAACGGGAAAACACCACCAGCCCTACAACTTACCCCCAAGCCGTAGCCTACTCCTGGCCCGTACGCTGGCACTGACCCGTGCGTCAGCACGTAGCCTGACCCTCCCACGTTTCCATACAATCACCTGTGCCCTAAGCCTTGCCGTTACGTAACCCTAACCCTAGCCCGGAACAGAAATCCACCACCAACCCTACACCTTACCCTACGCCGTAGCCTACTCCTGGCCCGTACGCTGGAACTGACCCATGCGTCAGCACGTAACCTAACCCTCCCACGTTTCCGTACCCTCACCTGTGCCCTAATCCTTGCCGTTCCCTAACCCTAACCCTAGCCCGGAACGGAAACCCACCACCAGGCCTACACCTCACCCTACGCCGTAGCCTCCTCCTGTCCCGTACCATGGCACTGACCTGTGCGTCAGCACGTAGCCTGACCCTCCCACGTTTCCATACACTCACCTGAGCCCTAAGCCTTGCCGTTCCCTAACCCTAACCCTAGCCCGGAATGGAAACCCACCACCAGCCCTACAACTTATGCCCAATCCGTAGCCTACTCCTGGCCCGTACGCTGGCACTGACCCGTGCGTCAGCACTTAGCCTGACCCTCCAACGTTTCCGTACCCTCACCTGTACCCTAAGCCTTGCCGTTCCCTAACCCTAACCCTAGCTCTGAACGGAAACCCACCACCAGCCCTACGTCTTACCCCAAAGCCGTAGCCTACTCCTGGCCCGTACGCTGCCACTGACCCATGTGTCAGCACGTAGCCTGACCCTCCCACGTTTCCGTACCCTCACCTGTGCCCTAAGCCTTGCCGTTCCCTAACCCTAACCCTAGCTCGAAACGGAAATCCACCACCAGCCAAACAAATTTCCCTACGCCGTAGCCTACTCCTGGCCCGTACGCTGGCACTGACCCGTGCGTCAGCACGTAGCCAGACCCTCCCACGTTTCCATACAATCACCTGTGCCCTAAGCCTTGCCGTTACGTAACCCTAACCCTAGCCCGGAACAGAAATCCACCACCAGCCCTACACCATACCCTACGCCGTAGCCTACTCCTGGCCCGTACGCTGGAACTGACCCATGCGTCAGCACGTAGCCTGACCCTCCCACGTTTCCGTACCCTCACCTGTGCCCTAATCTTTGCCGTTCCCTAACCCTAACCCTAGCCCGGAACGGAAACCCACCACCAGGCCTACACCTTACCCTACGCCGTTGCCTCCTCCTGTCCCGTACCATGGCACTGACCTGTGCGTCAGCACGTAGCCTGACCCTCCCACGTTTCCATACCCTCACCTGTGCCCTAATCCTTGCCGCTCCCTATCCCTAACCCTAGACCGGAATGGAAAACCACCACCAGCCCTACCCCTTACCCTACGCCTTAGCGTACTCCTGGCCCGTACGCTAGCACTGACACGTGCGTCAGCACGTAGCCTGACCCTCCCACGTTTCCGTACCCTCACCTGTGCCCTAAGCCTTGCCGTTCCCTAACCCTAACCCTAGCCCCGAATGGAAACCCACCACCAGCCCTACACCTTACCCTATGCCGTAGCCTACTCCTGGCCCGTACGCTGGCACTGACCCGTGCGTCAGCACGTAGCCTGACCCTCCCACGTTTCTCTACCCTCACCTGTGCCCTAAGCCTTGCCGTTACCTAACACTAACCCTAGCCCAGAACGGAAACCCACCACCAGCCCTACACCTTACCGTACGCAGTAGCCTACTCCTGGCCCATACGCTAGCACTGACCCGTGCGTCATCACGTAGCCTGACCCTCCCACGTTTCCGTACCCTCACCTGTGCCCTAAGCCTTGCCGTTCCCTAACCCTAACCCTAGCCCCGAACGGAAACCCACCACCAGCCCTACACCTTACCCTACGCCGTAGCCTACTCCAGGCCCGTACGCTGGCACTGACCCGTGCGTCAGCACGTAGCCTGACCCTCCCACATTTCCGTACCCTCACCTGTGCCGTAAGACTTGCCATTCCCTAACCCTAACCCTAGCCCAGAGCGGAAACACACCACCAGGTCTACACCTTACCCCCAAGCCGTAGCCTACTCCTGGCCCGTATGCTGGCACTGACCCGTGCGTCAGCATGTAGCCTGAACCTCCCACGTTTCCGTACCCTCACCTGTGCCCTAAGCCTTGCCGCTCCCTAACCCTAACCCTAGACCGGAAAGGAAAACCACCACCAGCCCTACACCTTACCCTACGCCTTAGCGTACTCCTGGCCCGTACGCTGGCACTGACACGTGCGTCAGCACGTAGCCTGACCCTCCCACATTTCTGTACCCTCACCTGTGCCCTAAGCCTTGCCGTTCCCTAACCCTAACCCTAGCCCAGAACGAAAACCCACCACCAGCCTTACACCTTACCGTACGCCGTAGCCTACTCCTGGCCCATACGGTGGAACTGACCCGTGCGTCGGCACGTAGCCTGACCCTCCCACGTTTCCGTACCCTCACCTGTGCCCTAAGCCTTGCCGTTCCCTAACCCTAACCCTAGCTCGGAACGGAAATCCACCACCAGCCAAACACATTTCCCTACGCCGTAGCCTACTCCTGGCCCGTACGCTGGCACTGACCCGTGCGTCAGCACGTAGCCTGACCCTCCCACGTTTCCATACAATCACCTGTGCCCTAAGCCTTGCCGTTACGTAACCCTAACCCTAGCCCGGAACAGAAATCCACCACCAGCCCTACACCATACCCTACGCCGTAGCCTACTCCTGGCCCGTACGCTGGAACTGACCCATGCGTCAGCACCTAGCCTGACCCTCCCACGTTTCCGTACCCTCACCTGTGCCCTAAGCCTTGCCGTTACGTAACCCTAACCCTAGCCCGGAACGGAAACCCAACACCAGGCCTACACCTTACCCTACGCTGTAGCCTCCTCCTGTCCCGTACCATGGCACTGACATGTGCGCCAGCACGTAGCCTGACCCTCCCACGTTTCCATACACTCACCTGTGCCCTAAGCCTTGCCGTTCCCTAACCCTAACCCTAGCCCGGAATGGAAACACACCACAAGCCCTACAACTTATGCCCAAGCCGTAGCCTACTCCTGGACCGTACGCTGGCACTGACCCGTGCGTCAGCACTTAGCCTGACCCTCCAACGTTTCCGTACCCTCACCTGTACCCTAAGCCTTGCCGTTCCCTAACCCTAACCCTAGCTCGGAACGCAAACACACCACCAGCCCTAAACCTTACCCCCAAGCCGTAGCCTACTCCTGGCCCGTACGCTGGCACTGACACGTGTGTCAGCACGTAGCCTGACCCTCCCACGTTTCCGTACCCTCACCTGTGCCCTAAGCCTTGCCGTTCCCTAACCCTAACCCTAGCCCCGAATGGAAACCCACCACCAGCCCTACACCTTACCCTACGCCGTAGCCTACTCCTGGCCCGTACGCTGGCACTGACCCGTGCGTCAGCACGTAGGCTGACCTTCCCACGTTTCTCTACCCTCACCTGTGCCCTAAGCCTTGCCGTTCCCTAACCCTAACCCTAGCCCAGAAGGGAAACCCACCACCAGCCCTACACCTTACCGTACGCCGTAGCCTACTCCTGGCCCATACGTTGGCACTGACCCGTGCGTCAGCACGTAGCCTGACCCTCCCACGTTTCCGTACCCTCACCTGTGCCCTAAGCCTTGCCGTTCCCTAACCCTAACCCTAGCTCGGAACGGAAATCCACCACCAGACAAACACATTTTCCTACGCCGTAGCCTATTCCTGACCCGTACGCTGGCACTGACACGTGCATCAGCACGTAGCCTGACCCTCCCACATTTCCGTACACTCACCTGTGCCATAAGACTTGCCGTTCCCTAACCATAACCCTAGCCCGGAGCGGAAACACACCACCAGCCCTACACCTTACCCCCAAGCCATAGCCTACTCCTGGCCCGTATGCTGGCACTGACCCGTGCGTCAGCATGTAGCCTGACCCTCCCACGTTTCCGTACCCTCACCTGTGCCCTAAGCCTTGCCGCTCCCTAACCCTAACCCTAGACCGGAATGGAAATCCACCACCAGCCCTACACCTTACCCTACACCTTAGCGTACTCCTGGCCCGTACGCTGGCACTGACACGTGCGTCAGAACATAGCCTGACCCTCCCACATTTCTGTACCCTCACCTGTGCCCTAAGCCTTGCCGTTCCCTAACCCTAACCCTAGCCCAGAACGAAAACCCACCACCAGCCTTACACCTTACCGTACGCCGTAGCCTACTCCTGGCCCATACGCTAGCACTGACCCGTGCGTCAGCACGTAGCCTGACCCTCCCACGTTTCTGTACCCTCACCTGTGCCCTAAGCCTTGCCGTTCCCTAACCCTAACCCTAGCCCCGAACGGAAACCCACCACCAGCCCTACACCTTACCCTACGCCGTAGCCTACTCCTGGCCCGTACGCTGGCACTGATCCGTGCGTCAGCACGTAGACTGACCCTCCCACGTTTCTCTACCCTCACCTGTGCCCTAAGCCTTGCCGTTACCTAACACTAACCCTAGCCCAGAACGGAAACCCACCACCAGCCCTACACCTTACCGTACGCAGTAGCCTACTCCTGGCCCATACGCTAGCACTGACCCGTGCGTCAGCACGTATCCTGACCCTCCCACGTTTCCGTACCCTCACCTGTGCCCTAAGCCTTGCCGTTCCCTAACCCTAACCCTAGCTCGGAACGGAAATCCACCACCAGCCAAACACATTTCCCTACGCCGTAGCCAATTCCTGACCCGTACGCTGGCACTGACCCGTGCGTCAGCACGTAGCCTGACCCTCCCATATTTCCGTACCCTCACTTGTGCCATAAGACTTGCCGTTCCCTAACCCTAACCCTAGCCCGGAGCGGAAACCCACCACCAGCCCTACACCTTAACCCCAAGCCGTAGCTTACTCCTGGCCCGTATGCTGGCACTGACCCGTGCGTCAGCACGTAGCCTGACCCTCCCACATTTCCGTACCCTCACCTGTGCCCTAAGCCTTGCCGTTCCCTAACCCTAACCCTAGCCCATAACGGGAAAACACCACCAGCCCTACAACTTACCCCCAAGCCGTAGCCTACTCCTGGCCCGTACGCTGGCACTGACCCGTGCGTCAGCACGTAGCCTGACCCTCCCACGTTTCCATACAATCACCTGTGCCCTAAGCCTTGCCGTTACGTAACCCTAACCCTAGCCCGGAACAGAAATCCACCACCAACCCTACACCTTACCCTACGCCGTAGCCTACTCCTGGCCCGTACGCTGGAACTGACCCATGCGTCAGCACGTAACCTAACCCTCCCACGTTTCCGTACCCTCACCTGTGCCCTAATCCTTGCCGTTCCCTAACCCTAACCCTAGCCCGGAACGGAAACCCACCACCAGGCCTACACCTCACCCTACGCCGTAGCCTCCTCCTGTCCCGTACCATGGCACTGACCTGTGCGTCAGCACGTAGCCTGACCCTCCCACGTTTCCATACACTCACCTGAGCCCTAAGCCTTGCCGTTCCCTAACCCTAACCCTAGCCCGGAATGGAAACCCACCACCAGCCCTACAACTTATGCCCAATCCGTAGCCTACTCCTGGCCCGTACGCTGGCACTGACCCGTGCGTCAGCACTTAGCCTGACCCTCCAACGTTTCCGTACCCTCACCTGTACCCTAAGCCTTGCCGTTCCCTAACCCTAACCCTAGCTCTGAACGGAAACCCACCACCAGCCCTACGTCTTACCCCAAAGCCGTAGCCTACTCCTGGCCCGTACGCTGCCACTGACCCATGTGTCAGCACGTAGCCTGACCCTCCCACGTTTCCGTACCCTCACCTGTGCCCTAAGCCTTGCCGTTCCCTAACCCTAACCCTAGCTCGAAACGGAAATCCACCACCAGCCAAACAAATTTCCCTACGCCGTAGCCTACTCCTGGCCCGTACGCTGGCACTGACCCGTGCGTCAGCACGTAGCCAGACCCTCCCACGTTTCCATACAATCACCTGTGCCCTAAGCCTTGCCGTTACGTAACCCTAACCCTAGCCCGGAACAGAAATCCACCACCAGCCCTACACCATACCCTACGCCGTAGCCTACTCCTGGCCCGTACGCTGGAACTGACCCATGCGTCAGCACGTAGCCTGACCCTCCCACGTTTCCGTACCCTCACCTGTGCCCTAATCCTTGCCGTTCCCTAACCCTAACCCTAGCCCGGAACGGAAACCCACCACCAGGCCTACACCTTACCCTACGCCGTTGCCTCCTCCTGTCCCGTACCATGGCACTGACCTGTGCGTCAGCACGTAGCCTGACCCTCCCACGTTTCCATACCCTCACCTGTGCCCTAATCCTTGCCGCTCCCTATCCCTAACCCTAGACCGGAATGGAAAACCACCACCAGCCCTACCCCTTACCCTACGCCTTAGCGTACTCCTGGCCCGTACGCTAGCACTGACACGTGCGTCAGCACGTAGCCTGACCCTCCCACGTTTCCGTACCCTCACCTGTGCCCTAAGCCTTGCCGTTCCCTAACCCTAACCCTAGCCCCGAATGGAAACCCACCACCAGCCCTACACCTTACCCTATGCCGTAGCCTACTCCTGGCCCGTACGCTGGCACTGACCCGTGCGTCAGCACGTAGCCTGACCCTCCCACGTTTCTCTACCCTCACCTGTGCCCTAAGCCTTGCCGTTACCTAACACTAACCCTAGCCCAGAACGGAAACCCACCACCAGCCCTACACCTTACCGTACGCAGTAGCCTACTCCTGGCCCATACGCTAGCACTGACCCGTGCGTCATCACGTAGCCTGACCCTCCCACGTTTCCGTACCCTCACCTGTGCCCTAAGCCTTGCCGTTCCCTAACCCTAACCCTAGCCCCGAACGGAAACCCACCACCAGCCCTACACCTTACCCTACGCCGTAGCCTACTCCAGGCCCGTACGCTGGCACTGACCCGTGCGTCAGCACGTAGCCTGACCCTCCCACGTTTCTCTACCCTCACCTGTGCCCTAAGCCTTGCCGTTACCTAACACTAACCCTAGCCCAGAACGGAAACCCACCACCAGCCCTACACCTTACCGTACGCAGTAGCCTACTCCTGGCCCATACGCTAGCACTGACCCGTGCGTCAGCACGTAGCCTGACCCTCCCACGTTTCCGTACCCTCACCTGTGCCCTAAGCCTTGCCGTTCCCTAACCCTAACCCTAGCTCGGAACGGAAATCCACCACCAGCCAAACACATTTCCCTACGCCGTAGCCAATTCCTGACCCGTACGCTGGCACTGACCCGTGCGTCAGCACGTAGACTGACCCTCCCACATTTCCGTACCCTCACCTGTGCCATAAGACTTGCCGTTCCCTAACCCTAACCCTAGCCCGGAGCGGAAACCCACCACCAGCCCTACACCTTAACCCCAAGACGTAGCTTACTCATGGCCCGTATGCTGGCACTGACCCGTGCGTCAGCACGTAGCCTGACCCTCCCACATTTCCGTACCCTCAGCTGTGCCCTAAGCCTTGCCGTTCCCTAACCCTAACCCTAGCCCGAAACGGGAAAAACCACCAGCCCTACACCTTACCCTACGCCGTAGCCTACTCCTGGCCCGTACGCTGGAACTGACCCATGCGTCAGCACGTAGCCTGACCCTCCCACGTTTCCGTACCCTCACCTGTGCCCTAATCCTTGCCGTTCCCTAACCCTAACCCTAGCCCGCAACGGAAACCCACCACCAGGCCTACACCTTACCCTACGCCGTAGCCTCCTCCTGTCCCGTACCATGGCACTGACCTGTGCGTCAGCACGTAGCCTGACCCTCCCACATTTCCGTACCCTCACCTGTGCCCTAAGCCTTGCCGTTCCCTAACCCTAACCCTAGCCAGGAACGGGAAAACACCACCAGCCCTACACCTTACCCCCAAGCCGTAGCCTACTCCTGGCCCGTACGCTGGCACTGACCCGTGCGTCAGCACGTAGCCTGACCCTCCCACGTTTCCATACAATCACCTGTGCCCTAAGCCTTGCCGTTACGTAACCCTAACCCTAGCCCAGAACGGAAACCCAACACCAGCCCTACCCCTTACCCTACGCCTTAGCGTAATCATGGCCCGTACGCTGCCACTGACACGTGCGTCAGCACGTAGCCTGAGCCTCCCACATTTTCGTACACTCACCTGTGCCCTAAGACTTGCCATTCCCTAACCCAAACCCTAGCTCGGAACGAAAACCCACCACCAGCCCAACACATCTCCCTACGCTGTAGCGTACCCTTGGCCTGTATGCTGGCAGTGACACGTGCATCAGCACATAGCCTGACCCTCCCACGTTTCCATACCCTCACCTGTGCCCTAAGCCTTGCCGTTCTCTAACCCTAACCCTAGCCCGGAAAGGAAAACCACCACCAGCCCTACACCTTACCCTACGCTGTAGCCTACAACTGGCCCGTAGGCTGGCAACGACCCGTGCGTCAGCACGTAGCCTGACCCTCCCACGTTTCCGTACCCTCACCTGTGCCCTAAGCTTTGCCGTTCCCTAACCCTAACACTAGCCCAGAACGGAAACCCACCACCAGCCCTACACCTTACCCTACACCGTAGTCTACTCCTGGCCCGTACGCTGGCACTGACCCGTGCGTCAGCACGTAGCCTGACCCTCCCACATTTCCGTACCCTGACCTGTGCCCTAAGCCTTGCCGTTCCCTCACCCTAACCCTAGCCCGGAACGGGAAAACACCACCAGCCCTACAACTTACCCCCAAGCCGTAGCCTACTCCTGGACCGTACGCTGGCACTGACCCATGCGTCAGCACGTAGCCTGACCCTCCCACGTTTCCATACAATCACCTGTGCCCTAAGCCTTGCCGTTACATAACCCTAACCCTAGCCCAGAACAGAAATCCACCACCAGCCCTACACCTTACCCTACGCCGTAGCCTACTCCTGGCCCGTACGCTGGAACTGACCCATGCGTCAGCACGTAGCCTGACCCTCCCACGTTTCCGTACCCTCACCTGTGCCCTAATCCTTGCCGTTCCCTAACCCTAACCCTAGCCCGGAACGGAAACCCACCACCAGGCCTACACCTTACCCTACGCCGTAGCCTACTCCTGGCCCGTACGCTGGAACTGACCCATGTATCAGCACATAGTCTCATCTACCCACGTTTCTGTACCCTCACCTGTGCCCTAAGTCTTGTCATTCCCTAAACCTAACCCTAGCCCTGAACGGAAACCTACCACCAGCCCTACACCTTACCCTACGCCGTAGCCTCCTCCTGTCCCGTACCATGGTACTGACCCGTGCGTCAGCACGTAGCCTGACCCTCCCACGTTTCTCTACCCTCACCTGTGCCCTAAGCCTTGCCGTTACCTAACACTAACCCTAGCCCAGAACGGAAACCCACCACCAGCCCTACACATTACCGTACGCAGTAGCCTACTCCTGGCCCATACGCTAGCACTGACCCGTGCGTCAGCACGTAGCCTGACCCTCCCACGTTTCCGTACCCTCACCTGTGCCCTAAGCCTTGCCGTTCCCTAACCCTAACCCTAGCTCGGAACGGAAATCCACCACCAGCCAAACACATTTCCCTACGTTGTAGCCAATTCCTGACCCGTACGCTGGCACTGACCCGTGCGTCAGCACGTAGCCTGACCCTCCCACATTTCCGTACCCTCACCTGTGCCATAAGACTTGCCGTTCCCTAACCCTAACACTTGCCCGGAGCTGAAACCCACCACCAGCCCTACACCTTAACCCCAAACCGTAGCTTACTCCTGGCCCGTATGCTGGCACTGACCCGTGCGTCAGCACGTAGCCTGAACCTCCCACATTTCCGTACCCTCACCTGTGCCCTAAGCCTTGCCGTTCCCTAACCCTAACCCTAGCCCCGAACGGGAAAACACCACCAGCCCTACACGTTACCCCCAAGCCGTAGCCTACTCCTGGCCCGTACGCTGGCACTGACCCGTGCGTCAGCACGTAGCCTGACCCTCCCACGTTTCCATACAATCACCTGTGCCCTAAGCCTTGCCGTTACGTAACCCTAACCCTAGCCCGGAACAGAAATCCACCACCAGCCCTACACTTTACCCTACGCCGTAGCCTAATCCTGGCCCGTACGCTGGAACTGACCCATGCGTCAGCACGTAGCCTGACCCTCCCACGTTTCCGTACCCTCACCTGTGCCCTAAGCCTTGCCGTTCCCTAACCCTAACCCTAGCCCCGAACGGAAACCCACCACCAGCCCTACACCTTACCCTACGCCGTAGCCTACTCCTGGCCCGTACACTGGCACTGACCCGTGCGTCAGCACGTAGCCTGACCCTCCCACGTTTCTCTACCCTCACCTGTGCCCTAAGCCTTGCCGTTCCCTAACCCTAACCCTAGCTCGGAACGGAAATCCACCACCAGCCAAACACATTTTCCTACGCCGTAGCCTATTCCTGACCCGTACGCTGGCACTGACCCGTGCGTCAGCACGTAGCCTGACCCTCCCACATTTCCGTACCCTCACCTGTGCCGTAAGACTTGCCGTTCCCTAACCCTAACCCTAGCCCGGAGCGGAAACACACCACAAGGTCTACAACTTACCCCCAAGCCGTAGCCTACTCCTGGCCCGTATGCTGGCACTGACCCGTCCGTCAGCATGTAGCCTGAACCTCCCACGTTTCCGTACCCTCACCTGTGCCCTAAGCCTTGCCGCTCCCTAACCCTAACCCTAGACCGGAATGGAAAACCACCACCAGCCCTACCCCTTACCCTACGCCTTAGCGTACTCCTGGCCCGTACGCTGGCACTGACACGTGCGTCAGCACGTAGCCTGACCCTCCCACATTTCTGTACCCTCACCTGTGCCCTAAGCCTTGCCGTTCCCTAACCCTAACCCTAGCCCAGAACGAAAACCCACCACCAGCCTTACACCTTACCGTACGCCGTAGCCTACTCCTGGCCCATACGGTGGAACTGACCCGTGCGTCAGCACGTAGCCTGACCCTCCCACGTTTCCGTACCCTCACCTGTGCCCTAAGCCTTGCCGTTCCCTAACCCTAACCCTAGCTCGGAACGGAAATCCACCACCAGCCAAACAAATTTCCCTACGCCGTAGCCTACTCCTGGCCCGTACGCTGGCACTGACCCGTGCGTCAGCACGTAGCCAGACCCTCCCACGTTTCCATACAATCACCTGTGCCCTAAGCCTTGCCATTACGTAACACTAACCCTAGCCCGGAACAGAAATCCACCACCAGCCCTACACCATACCCTACGCCGTAGCCTACTCCTGGCCCGTACGCTGGAACTGACCCATGCGTCAGCACGTAGCCTGACCCTCCCACGTTTCCGTACCCTCACCTGTGCCCTAATCCTTGCCGTTCCATAACCCTAACCCTAGCCCGGAACGGAAACCCACCACCAGGCCTACACCTTACCCTACGCCGTAGCCTCCTCCTGTCCCGTACCATGGCACTGACCTGTGCGTCAGCACGTAGCCTGACCCTCCCACGTTTCCATACACTCACCTGAGCCCTAAGCCTTGCCGTTCCCTAACCCTAACCCTAGCCCGGAATGGAAACCCACCACCAGCCCTACAACTTATGCCCAATCCGTAGCCTACTCCTGGCCCGTACGCTGGCACTGACCCGTGCGTCAGCACTTAGCCTGACCCTCCAACGTTTCCGTACCCTCACCTGTACCCTAAGCCTTGCCGTTCCCTAACCCTAACCCTAGCTCTGAACGGAAACCCACCACCAGCCCTACGCCTTACCCCCAAGCCGTAGCCTACTCCTGGCCCGTACGCTGGCACTGACCCGTGTGTCAGCACGTAGCCTGACCCTCCCACGTTTCCGTACCCTCACCTGTGCCCTAAGCCTTGCCGTTCCCTAACCCTAACCCTAGCCCCGAACGGAAACCCACCACCAGCCCTACACCTTACCCTACGCCGTAGCCTACTCCTGGCCCGTACACTGGCACTGACCCGTGCGTCAGCACGTAGCCTGACCCTCCCACGTTTCTCTACCCTCACCTGTGCCCTAAGCCTTGCCGTTCCCTAACCCTAACCCTAGCTCGGAACGGAAATCCACCACCAGCCAAACACATTTTCCTACGCCGTAGCCTATTCCTGACCCGTACGCTGGCACTGACCCGTGCGTCAGCACGTAGCCTGACCCTCCCACATTTCCGTACCCTCACCTGTGCCGTAAGACTTGCCGTTCCCTAACCCTAACCCTAGCCCGGAGCGGAAACACACCACAAGGCCTACAACTTACACCCAAGCCGTAGCCTACTCCTGGCCCGTATGCTGGCACTGACCCGTCCGTCAGCATGTAGCCTGAACCTCCCACGTTTCCGTACCCTCACCTGTGCCCTAAGCCTTGCCGCTCCCTAACCCTAACCCTAGACCGGAATGGAAAACCACCACCAGCCCTACCCCTTACCCTACGCCTTAGCGTACTCCTGGCCCGTACGCTGGCACTGACACGTGCGTCAGCACGTAGCCTGACCCTCCCACATTTCTGTACCCTCACCTGTGCCCTAAGCCTTGCCGTTCCCTAACCCTAACCCTAGCCCAGAACGAAAACCCACCACCAGCCTTACACCTTTCCGTACGCCGTAGCCTACTCCTGGCCCATACGGTGGAACTGACCCGTGCGTCAGCACGTAGCCTGACCCTCCCACGTTTCCGTACCCTCACCTGTGCCCTAAGCCTTGCCGTTCCCTAACCCTAACCCTAGCTCGGAACGGAAATCCACCACCAGCCAAACAAATTTCCCTACGCCGTAGCCTACTCCTGGCCCGTACGCTGGCACTGACCCGTGCGTCAGCACGTAGCCACACCGTCCCACGTTTCCATACAATCACCTGTGCCCTAAGCCTTGCCATTACGTAACCCTAACCCTAGCCCGGAACAGAAATCCACCACCAGCCCTACACCATACCCTACGCCGTAGCCTACTCCTGGCCCGTACGCTGGAACTGACCCATGCGTCAGCATGTAGCCTGACCCTCCCACGTTTCCGTACCCTCACCTGTGCCCTAATCCTTGCCGTTCCATAACCCTAACCCTAGCCCGGAACGGAAACCCACCACCAGGCCTACACCTTACCCTACGCCGTAGCCTCCTCCTGTCCCGTACCATGGCACTGACCTGTGCGTCAGCACGTAGCCTGACCCTCCCACGTTTCCATACACTCACCTGAGCCCTAAGCCTTGCCGTTCCCTAACCCTAACCCTAGCCCGGAATGGAAACCCACCACCAGCCCTACAACTTATGCCCAATCCGTAGCCTACTCCTGGCCCGTACGCTGGCACTGACCCGTGCGTCAGCACTTAGCCTGACCCTCCAACGTTTCCGTACCCTCACCTGTACTCTAAGCCTTGCCGTTCCCTAACCCTAACCCTAGCTCTGAACGGAAACCCACCACCAGCCCTACGCCTTACCCCCAAGCCGTAGCCTACTCCTGGCCCGTACGCTGGCACTGACCCGTGTGTCAGCACGTAGCCTGACCCTCCCACGTTTCTCTACCCTCACCTGTGCCCTAAGCCTTGCCGTTCCCTAACCCTAACCCTAGCTCGGAACGGAAATCCACCACCAGCCAAACACATTTTCCTGCGCCGTAGCCTATTCCTGACCCGTACGCTGGCACTGACCCGTGCGTCAGCACGTAGCCTGACCCTCCCACATTTCCGTACCCTCACCTGCGCCGTAAGACTTGCCGTTCCCTCACCCTAACCCTAGCCCGGAGCGGAAACACACCACCAGGTCTACAACTTACCCCCAAGCCGTAGCCTACTCCTGGCCCGTATGCTGGCACTGACCCGTCCGTCAGCATGTAGCCTGAACCTCCCACGTTTCCGTACCCTCACCTGTGCCCTAAGCCTTGCCGCTCCCTAACCCTAACCCTAGCCCCGAATGGAAACCGACCACCAGCCCTACACCTTACCCTATGCCGTAGCCTACTCCTGGCCCGTACGCTGGCACTGACCCGTGCGTCAGCACGTAGCCTGACCCTCCCACGTTTCTCTAACCTCACCTGTGCCCTAAGCCTTGCCGTTACCTAACCCTAACCCTAGCCCAGAACGGAAACCCACCACCAGCCCTACACCTTACCGTACGCAGTAGCCTACTCCTGGCCCATACGCTAGCACTGACCCGTGCGTCAGCACGTAGCCTGACCCTCCCACGTTTCCATACCCTCACCTGTGCCCTAAGCCTTGCCGTTCCCTAACCCTAACCCTAGCCCCGAACGGAAACCCACCACCAGCCCTACACCTTACCCTATGCCGTAGCCTACTCCTGGCCCGTACGCTGGCACAGACCCGTGCGTCAGCACGTAGCCTGACCCTCCCACGTTTCTCTACCCTCACCTGTGCCCTAAGCCTTGCCGTTACATAACACTAACCCTAGCCCAGAACGGAAACCCACCACCAGCCCTACACCTTACCGTACGCAGTAGCCTACTCCTGGCCCATACGCTAGCACTGACCCGTGCGTCAGCACGTAGCCTGACCCTCCCACGTTTCCGTACCCTCACCTGTGCCCTAAGCCTTGCCGTTCCCTAACCCTAACCCTAGCTTGGAACGGAAATCCACCACCAGCCAAACACATTTCCCTACGCCGTAGCCAATTCCTGACCCGTACGCTGGCACTGACCCGTGCGTCAGCACGTAGCCTGACCCTCCCACATTTCCGTACCCTCACCTGTGCCATAAGACTTGCCGTTCCCTAACCCTAACCCTAGCCCGGAGCGGAAACCCACCACCAGCCCTACACCTTAACCCCAAGACGTAGCTTACTCATGGCCTGTATGCTGGCACTGACCTGTGCGTCAGCACGTAGCCTGACCCTCCCACATTTCCGTACCCTCACCTGTGCCCTAAGCCTTGCCGTTCCCTAACCCTAACCCTAGCCCGGAACGGGAAAACACCACCAGCCCTACACGTTACCCCCAAGCCGTAGCCTACTCCTGGCCCGTACGCTGGCACTGACCCGTGCGTCAGCACGTAGCCTGACCCTCCCACGTTTCCATACAATCACCTGTGCCCTAAGCCTTGCCGTTACGTAACCCTAACCCTAGCCCGGAACAGAAATCCACCATCAGCCCTACACCTTACCCTACGCCGTAGCCTACTCCTGGCCCGTACGCTGGAACTGACCCATGCGTCAGCACGTAGCCTGACCCTCCCACGTTTCCGTACCCTCACCTGTGCCGTAATCCTTGCCGTTCCCTAACCCTAACCCTAGCCCGGAACGGAAACCCACCACCAGGCCTACACCTTACCCTACGCCGTAGCCTCCTCCTGTCCCGAACCATGGCACTGACCTGTGCCTCAGCACGTAGCCTGACCCTCCCACGTTTCCATACACTCACCTGAGCCCTAAGCCTTGCCGTTCCCTAACCCTAACCCTAGCCCGGAATGGAAACCCACCACCAGCCCTACAACTTATGCCCAATCCGTAGCCTACTCCTGGCCCGTACGCTGGCACTGACCCGTGCGTCAGCACTTAGCCTGACCCTCTAACGTTTCCGTACCCTCACCTGTACCCTAAGCCTTGCCGTTCCCTAACCCTAACCCTAGCTCTGAACGGAAACCCACCACCAGCCCTACGCCTTACCCCCAAGCCGTAGCCTACTCCTGGCCCGTACGCTGGCACTGACCCGTGTGTCAGCACGTAGCCTGACCCTCCCACGTTTCCGTACCCTCACCTGTGCCCTAAGCCTTGCCGTTCCCTAACCCTAACCCTAGCCCCGAACGGAAACCCACCACCAGCCCTACACCTTACCCTACGCCGTAGCCTACTCCTGGCCCGTACACTGGCACTGACCCGTGCGTCAGCACGTAGCCTGACCCTCCCACGTTTCTCTACCCTCACCTGTGCCCTAAGTCTTGCCATTCCCTAACCCTAACCCTAGCTCGGAACGGAAATCCACCACCAGCCAAACACATTTTCCTACGCCGTAGCCTATTCCTGACCCGTACGCTGGCACTGACCCGTGCGTCAGCACGTAGCCTGACCCTCCCACATTTCCGTACCCTCACCTGTGCCGTAAGACTTGCCGTTCCCTAACCCTAACCCTAGCCCGGAGCGGAAACACACCACCAGGTCTACAACTTACCCCCAAGCCGTAGCCTACTCCTGGCCCGTATGCTGGCACTGACCCGTCCGTCAGCATGTAGCCTGAACCTCCCACGTTTCCGTACCCTCACCTGTGCCCTAAGCCTTGCCGCTCCCTAACCCTAACACTAGACCGGAATGGAAAACCACCACCAGCCCTACCCCTTACCCTACGCCTTAGCGTATTCCTGGCCCGTACGCTGGCGCTGACACGTGCGTCAGCACGTAGCCTGACCCTCCCACATTTCTGTACCCTCACCTGTGCCCTAAGCCTTGCCGTTCCCTAAACCTAACCCTAGCCCAGAACGAAAACCCACCACCAGCCTTACACCTTACCGTACGCCGTAGCCTACTCCTGGCCCATACGGTGGAACTGACCCGTGCGTCAGCACGTAGCCTGACCCTCCCACGTTTCCGTACCCTCACCTGTGCCCTAAGCCTTGCCTTTCCCTAACCCTAACCCTAGCTCGGAACGGACATCCACCACCAGCCAAACAAATTTCCCTACGCCGTAGACTACTCCTGGCCCGTACGCTGGCACTGACCCGTGCGTCAGCACGTAGCCAGACCCTCCCACGTTTCCATACAATCACCTGTGCCCTAACCCTTGCCGTTACGTAACCCTAACCCTAGCCCGGAACAGAAATCCACCACCAGCCCTACACCATACCCTACGCTGTAGCCTACTCCTGGCCCGTACGCTGGAACTCACCCATGCGTCAGCACATAGCCCGACCCTCCCACGTTTCCATACCCTCACCTGTGCCCTAATCCTTGCCGTTCCCTAACCCTAACCCTAGCCCGGAACGGAAAACCACCACCAGGCCTACACCTTACCCTACGCCGTAGCCTCCTCCTGTCCCGTACCATGGCACTGACCTGTGCGTCAGCACGTAGCCTGACCCTCCCACGTTTCCATACACTCACCTGTGCCCTAAGCCTTGCCGTTCCCTAACCCTAACACTAGCCCGGAATGGAAACCCACCAGCAGCCCTACAACTTATGCCCAAGCCGTAGCCTACTCCTGGCCCGTACGCTGGCACTGACCCGTGTGTCAGCACGTAGCCTGACCCTCCCACGTTTCCGTACCCTCACCTGTGCCCTAAGCCTTGCCGTTCCCTAACCCTAACCCTAGCCCCGAATGGAAACCCACCACCAGCCCTACACCTTACCCTATGCAGTAGCCTACTCCTGGCCCGTACGCTGGCACTGACCCGTGCGTCAGCACGTAGCCTGACCCTCCCACGTTTCACTACCCTCACCTGTGCCCTAAGCCTTGCCGTTCCCTAACCCTAACCCTAGCCCAGAACGGAAACCCACCACCAGCCCTACACCTTACCGTACGCCGTAGCCTACTCCTGGCCCATACGCTGGCACTGACTCGTGCGTCAGCACGTAGCCTGACCCTCCCACGTTTCCGTACCTTCACCTGTGCCCTAAGCCTTGCCGTTCCCTAACCCAAACCCTAGCTCGTAACGGAAATCCACCACCAGACAAACACATTTCCCTACGCCGTAGCCTATTCCTGACCCATACGCTGGCACTGACACGTGCGTCAGCACGTAGCCTGACCCTCCCACATTTCCGTACCCTCACCTGTGCCATAAGACTTGCCGTTCCCTAACCCTAACCCTAGCCCGGAGCAGAAACCCACCACCAGCCATACACCTTAACCCCAAGCCGTAGCCTACTCCTGGCCCGTATGCTGGCACTGACCCGTGCGTCAGCACGTAGCCTGACCCTCCCACATTTCCATACCCTCACCTGTGCCCTAAGCCTTGCCGTTCCCTAACCCTAACCCTAGCCCGGAACGGGAAAACACCACCAGCACTACACCTTACCCCCAAGCCGTAGCCTACTCCTGGCCCGTACGCTGGCACTGACCCGTGCGTCAGCACGTAGCCTGACCCTCCCACGTTTCCATACAATCACCTGTGCCCTAAGCCTTGCCGTTACGTAACCCTAACCCTAGCCCGGAACAGAAATCCACCACCAGTCCTACACCTTACCCTATACCGTAGCCTACTCCTGGCCCGTACGCTGGAACTGACCCATGCGTCAGCACGTAGCCTGACCCTCCCACGTTTCCGTACCCTCACCTGTGCCGTAATCCTTGCCGTTCCCTAACCCTAACCCTAGCCCGGAACGGAAACCCACCACCAGGCCTACACCTTACCCTACGCCGTAGCCTCCTCCTGTCCCGAACCATGGCACTGACCTGTGCCTCAGCACGTAGCCTGACCCTCCCACGTTTCCATACACTCACCTGAGCCCTAAGCCTTGCCGTTCCCTAACCCTAACCCTAGCCCGGAATGGAAACCCACCACCAGCCCTACAACTTATGCCCAATCCGTAGCCTACTCCTGGCCCGTACGCTGGCACTGACCCGTGCGTCAGCACTTAGCCTGACCCTCTAACGTTTCCGTACCCTCACCTGTACCCTAAGCCTTGCCGTTCCCTAACCCTAACCCTAGCTCTGAACGGAAACCCACCACCAGCCCTACGCCTTACCCCCAAGCCGTAGCCTACTCCTGGCCCGTACGCTGGCACTGACCCGTGTGTCAGCACGTAGCCTGACCCTCCCACGTTTCCGTACCCTCACCTGTGCCCTAAGCCTTGCCGTTCCCTAACCCTAACCCTAGCCCCGAACGGAAACCCACCACCAGCCCTACACCTTACCCTACGCCGTAGCCTACTCCTGGCCCGTACACTGGCACTGACCCGTGCGTCAGCACGTAGCCTGACCCTCCCACGTTTCTCTACCCTCACCTGTGCCCTAAGTCTTGCCATTCCCTAACCCTAACCCTAGCTCGGAACGGAAATCCACCACCAGCCAAACACATTTTCCTACGCCGTAGCCTATTCCTGACCCGTACGCTGGCACTGACCCGTGCGTCAGCACGTAGCCTGACCCTCCCACATTTCCGTACCCTCACCTGTGCCGTAAGACTTGCCGTTCCCTAACCCTAACCCTAGCCCGGAGCGGAAACACACCACCAGGTCTACAACTTACCCCCAAGCCGTAGCCTACTCCTGGCCCGTATGCTGGCACTGACCCGTCCGTCAGCATGTAGCCTGAACCTCCCACGTTTCCGTACCCTCACCTGTGCCCTAAGCCTTGCCGCTCCCTAACCCTAACACTAGACCGGAATGGAAAACCACCACCAGCCCTACCCCTTACCCTACGCCTTAGCGTATTCCTGGCCCGTACGCTGGCGCTGACACGTGCGTCAGCACGTAGCCTGACCCTCCCACATTTCTGTACCCTCACCTGTGCCCTAAGCCTTGCCGTTCCCTAAACCTAACCCTAGCCCAGAACGAAAACCCACCACCAGCCTTACACCTTACCGTACGCCGTAGCCTACTCCTGGCCCATACGGTGGAACTGACCCGTGCGTCAGCACGTAGCCTGACCCTCCCACGTTTCCGTACCCTCACCTGTGCCCTAAGCCTTGCCTTTCCCTAACCCTAACCCTAGCTCGGAACGGACATCCACCACCAGCCAAACAAATTTCCCTACGCCGTAGACTACTCCTGGCCCGTACGCTGGCACTGACCCGTGCGTCAGCACGTAGCCAGACCCTCCCACGTTTCCATACAATCACCTGTGCCCTAACCCTTGCCGTTACGTAACCCTAACCCTAGCCCGGAACAGAAATCCACCACCAGCCCTACACCATACCCTACGCTGTAGCCTACTCCTGGCCCGTACGCTGGAACTCACCCATGCGTCAGCACATAGCCCGACCCTCCCACGTTTCCATACCCTCACCTGTGCCCTAATCCTTGCCGTTCCCTAACCCTAACCCTAGCCCGGAACGGAAAACCACCACCAGGCCTACACCTTACCCTACGCCGTAGCCTCCTCCTGTCCCGTACCATGGCACTGACCTGTGCGTCAGCACGTAGCCTGACCCTCCCACGTTTCCATACACTCACCTGTGCCCTAAGCCTTGCCGTTCCCTAACCCTAACACTAGCCCGGAATGGAAACCCACCAGCAGCCCTACAACTTATGCCCAAGCCGTAGCCTACTCCTGGCCCGTACGCTGGCACTGACCCGTGTGTCAGCACGTAGCCTGACCCTCCCACGTTTCCGTACCCTCACCTGTGCCCTAAGCCTTGCCGTTCCCTAACCCTAACCCTAGCCCCGAATGGAAACCCACCACCAGCCCTACACCTTACCCTATGCAGTAGCCTACTCCTGGCCCGTACGCTGGCACTGACCCGTGCGTCAGCACGTAGCCTGACCCTCCCACGTTTCACTACCCTCACCTGTGCCCTAAGCCTTGCCGTTCCCTAACCCTAACCCTAGCCCAGAACGGAAACCCACCACCAGCCCTACACCTTACCGTACGCCGTAGCCTACTCCTGGCCCATACGCTGGCACTGACTCGTGCGTCAGCACGTAGCCTGACCCTCCCACGTTTCCGTACCTTCACCTGTGCCCTAAGCCTTGCCGTTCCCTAACCCAAACCCTAGCTCGTAACGGAAATCCACCACCAGACAAACACATTTCCCTACGCCGTAGCCTATTCCTGACCCATACGCTGGCACTGACACGTGCGTCAGCACGTAGCCTGACCCTCCCACATTTCCGTACCCTCACCTGTGCCATAAGACTTGCCGTTCCCTAACCCTAACCCTAGCCCGGAGCAGAAACCCACCACCAGCCATACACCTTAACCCCAAGCCGTAGCCTACTCCTGGCCCGTATGCTGGCACTGACCCGTGCGTCAGCACGTAGCCTGACCCTCCCACATTTCCATACCCTCACCTGTGCCCTAAGCCTTGCCGTTCCCTAACCCTAACCCTAGCCCGGAACGGGAAAACACCACCAGCACTACACCTTACCCCCAAGCCGTAGCCTACTCCTGGCCCGTACGCTGGCACTGACCCGTGCGTCAGCACGTAGCCTGACCCTCCCACGTTTCCATACAATCACCTGTGCCCTAAGCCTTGCCGTTACGTAACCCTAACCCTAGCCCGGAACAGAAATCCACCACCAGTCCTACACCTTACCCTATACCGTAGCCTACTCCTGGCCCGTACGCTGGAACTGACCCATGCGTCAGCACGTAGCCTGACCCTCCCACGTTTCCGTACCCTCACCTGTGCCCTAAGCCTTGCCGTTCCCTCACCCTAACCCTAGCCCGGAACGCAAACCCAACACCAGCCCTACCCCTTACCCTACGCCTTAGCGTACTCCTGGCCCGTACGCTGGCACTGACACATGCGTCAGCATGTAGCCTGACCCTCCCACGTTTCTGTACACTCACCTGTGCCCTACGACTTGCCGTTCCCTAACCCTAACCCTAGCTCGGAACGAAAACCCACCACCAGCCCAACACATCTCCCTACGCTGTAGCCTACTCCTGGCCTGTACGCTGGCAGTGACACGTGCATCAGCACATAGCCTGACCCTCCCACGTTTCCGTACCCTCACCTGTGCCCTAAGCCTTGCCGTTCTCTAACCCTAACCCTAGCCCGGAAAGGAAACCCACCACCAGCCCTACACCTTACCCTACGCCGTAGCCTACAACTGGCCCGTAGGCTGGCAACGACCCGTGCGTCAGCACGTAGCCTGACCCTCCCACGTTTCCGTACCCTCACCTGTGCCCTAAGCTTTGCCGTTCCCTAACCCTAACCCTAGCCCAGAACGGAAACCCACCACCAGCCCTACCCCTTACCCTACACCGTAGTCTACTCCTGGCCCGTACGCTGGCACTGACCCGTGCGTCAGCACGTAGCCTGACCCTCCCACATTTCCGTACCCTGACCTGTGCCCTAAGCCTTGCCGTTCCCTCACCCTAACCCTAGCCCGGAACGGGAAAACACCAGCAGCCCTACAACTTACCCCCAAGCCGTAGCCTACTCCTGGACCGTACGCTGGCACTGACCCATGCGTCAGCACGTAGCCTGACCCTCCCACGTTTCCGTACCCTCACCTGTGCCCTAATCCTTGCCGTTCCCTAACCCTAACCCTAGCCCGGAACGGAAACCCACCACCAGGCCTACACCTTACCCTACGCCGTAGCCTACTCCTGGCCCGTACGCTGGAACTGACCCATGCATCAGCACATAGTCTCATCTACCCACGTTTCTGTACCCTCACCTGTGCCCTAAGTCTTGTCATTCCCTAAACCTAACCCTAGCCCTGAACGGAAACCTACCACCAGCCCTACACCTTACCCTACGCCGTAGCCTCCTCCTGTCCCGTACCATGGTACTGACCCGTGCGTCAGCACGTAGCCTGACCCTCCCACGTTTCTCTACCCTCACCTGTGCCCTAAGCCTTGCCGTTACCTAACACTAACCCTAGCCCAGAACGGAAACCCACCACCAGCCCTACACATTACCGTACGCAGTAGCCTACTCCTGGCCCATACGCTAGCACTGACCCGTGCGTCAGCACGTAGCCTGACCCTCCCACGTTTCCGTACCCTCACCTGTGCCCTAAGCCTTGCCGTTCCCTAACCCTAACCCTAGCTCGGAACGGAAATCCACCACCAGCCAAACACATTTCCCTACGCCGTAGCCAATTCCTGACCCGTACGCTGGCACTGACCCGTGCGTCAGCACGTAGCCTGACCCTCCCACATTTCCGTACCCTCACCTGTGCCATAAGACTTGCCGTTCCCTAACCCTAACCCTTGCCCGGAGCTGAAACCCACCACCAGCCCTACACCTTAACCCCAAACCGTAGCTTACTCCTGGCCCGTATGCTGGAACTGACCCGTGCGTCAGCACGTAGCCTGACCCTCCCACATTTCCGTACCCTCACCTGTGCCCTAAGCCTTGCTGTTCCCTAACCCTAACCCTAGCCCCGAACGGGAAAACACCACCAGCCCTACACCTTACCCCCAAGCCGTAGCCTACTCCTGGCCCGTACGCTGGCACTGACCCGTGCGTCAGCACGTAGCCTGACCCTCCCACGTTTCCATACAATCACCTGTGCCCTAAGCCTTGCCGTTACGTAACCCTAACCCTAGCCCGGAACAGAAATCCACCACCAGCCCTACACTTTACCCTACGCCGTAGCCTACTCCTGGCCCGTACGCTGGAACTGACCCATGCGTCAGCACGTAGCCTGACCCTCCCACGTTTCCGTACCCTCACCTGTGCCCTAATCCTTGCCGTTCCCTAACACTAACCCTAGCCCGCAACGGAAACCCACCACCAGGCCTACACCTTACCCTACGCCGTAGCCTCCTCCTGTCCCGTACCATGGCACTGACCTGTGCGTCAGGACGTAGCCTGACCCTCCCACGTTTCCATACACTCACCTGAGCCCTAAGCCTTGCCGTTCCCTAACCCTAACCCTAGCCCGGAATGGAAACCCACCACCAGCCCTACAACTTATGCCCAATCCGTAGCCTACTCCTGGCCCGTACGCTGGCACTGACCCGTGCGTCAGCACTTAGCCTGACCCTCCAACGTTTCCGTACCCTCACCTGTACCCTAAGCCTTGCCGTTCCCTAACCCTAACCCTAGCTCTGAACGGAAACCCACCACCAGCCCTACGCCTTACCCCCAAGCCGTAGCCTACTCCTGGCCCGTACGCTGGCACTGACCCGTGTGTCAGCACGTAGCCTGACCCTCCCACGTTTCCGTACCCTCACCTGTGCCCTAAGCCTTGCCGTTCCCTAACCCTAACCCTAGCCCCGAACGGAAACCCACCACCAGCCCTACACCTTACCCTACGCCGTAGCCTACTCCTGGCCCGTACACTGGCACTGACCCGTGCGTCAGCACGTAGCCTGACCCTCCCACGTTTCTCTACCCTCACCTGTGCCCTAAGCCTTGCCGTTCCCTAACCCTAACCCTAGCTCGGAACGGAAATCCACCACCAGCCAAACACATTTTCCTACGCCGTAGCCTATTCCTGACCCGTACGCTGGCACTGACCCGTGCGTCAGCACGTATCCTGACCCTCCCACATTTCCGTACCCTCACCTGTGCCGTAAGACTTGCCGTTCCCTAACCCTAACCCTAGCCCGGAGCGGAAACACACCACAAGGTCTACAACTTACCCCCAAGCCGTAGCCTACTCCTGGCCCGTATGCTGGCACTGACCCGTCCGTCAGCATGTAGCCTGAACCTCCCACGTTTCCGTACCCTCACCTGTGCCCTAAGCCTTGCCGCTCCCTAACCCTAACCCTAGACCGGAATGGAAAACCACCACCAGCCCTACCCCTTACCCTACGCCTTAGCGTACTCCTGGCCCGTACGCTGGCACTGACACGTGCGTCAGCACGTAGCCTGACCCTCCCACATTTCTGTACCCTCACCTGTGCCCTAAGCCTTGCCGTTCCCTAACCCTAACCCTAGCCCAGAACGAAAACCCACCACCAGCCTTACACCTTACCGTACGCCGTAGCCTACTCCTGGCCCATACGGTGGAACTGACCCGTGCGTCAGCACGTAGCCTGACCCTCCCACGTTTCCGTACCCTCACCTGTGCCCTAAGCCTTGCCGTTCCCTAACCCTAACCCTAGCTCGGAACGGAAATCCACCACCAGCCAAACAAATTTCCCTACGCCGTAGCCTACTCCTGGCCCGTACGCTGGCACTGACCCGTGCGTCAGCACGTAGCCAGACCCTCCCACGTTTCCATACAATCACCTGTGCCCTAAGCCTTGCCATTACGTAACCCTAACCCTAGCCCGGAACAGAAATCCACCACCAGCCCTACACCATACCCTACGCCGTAGCCTACTCCTGGCCCGTACGCTGGAACTGACCCATGCGTCAGCACGTAGCCTGACCCTCCCACGTTTCCGTACCCTCACCTGTGCCCTAATCCTTGCCGTTCCATAACCCTAACCCTAGCCCGGAACGGAAACCCACCACCAGGCCTACACCTTACCCTACGCCGTAGCCTCCTCCTGTCCCGTACCATGGCACTGACCTGTGCGTCAGCACGTAGCCTGACCCTCCCACGTTTCCATACACTCACCTGAGCCCTAAGCCTTGCCGTTCCCTAACCCTAACCCTAGCCCGGAATGGAAACCCACCACCAGCCCTACAACTTATGCCCAATCCGTAGCCTACTCCTGGCCCGTACGCTGGCACTGACCCGTGCGTCAGCACTTAGCCTGACCCTCCAACGTTTCCGTACCCTCACCTGTACTCTAAGCCTTGCCGTTCCCTAACCCTAACCCTAGCTCTGAACGGAAACCCACCACCAGCCCTACGCCTTACCCCCAAGCCGTAGCCTACTCCTGGCCCGTACGCTGGCACTGACCCGTGTGTCAGCACGTAGCCTGACCCTCCCACGTTTCTCTACCCTCACCTGTGCCCTAAGCCTTGCCGTTCCCTAACCCTAACCCTAGCTCGGAACGGAAATCCACCACCAGCCAAACACATTTTCCTACGCCGTAGCCTATTCCTGACCCGTACGCTGGCACTGACCCGTGCGTCAGCACGTAGCCTGACCCTCCCACATTTCCGTACCCTCACCTGCGCCGTAAGACTTGCCGTTCCCTAACCCTAACCCTAGCCCGGAGCGGAAACACACCACCAGGTCTACAACTTACCCCCAAGCCGTAGCCTACTCCTGGCCCGTATGCTGGCACTGACCCGTCCGTCAGCATGTAGCCTGAACCTCCCACGTTTCCGTACCCTCACCTGTGCCCTAAGCCTTGCCGCTCCCTAACCCTAACCCTAGCCCCGAATGGAAACCGACCACCAGCCCTACACCTTACCCTATGCCGTAGCCTACTCCTGGCCCGTACGCTGGCACTGACCCGTGCGTCAGCACGTAGCCTGACCCTCCCACGTTTCTCTAACCTCACCTGTGCCCTAAGCCTTGCCGTTACCTAACCCTAACCCTAGCCCAGAACGGAAACCCACCACCAGCCCTACACCTTACCGTACGCAGTAGCCTACTCCTGGCCCATACGCTAGCACTGACCCGTGCGTCAGCACGTAGCCTGACCCTCCCACGTTTCCATACCCTCACCTGTGCCCTAAGCCTTGCCGTTCCCTAACCCTAACCCTAGCCCCGAACGGAAACCCACCACCAGCCCTACACCTTACCCTATGCCGTAGCCTACTCCTGGCCCGTACGCTGGCACTGACCCGTGCGTCAGCACGTAGCCTGACCCTCCCACGTTTCTCTACCCTCACCTGTGCCCTAAGCCTTGCCGTTACATAACACTAACCCTAGCCCAGAACGGAAACCCACCACCAGCCCTACACCTTACCGTACGCAGTAGCCTACTCCTGGCCCATACGCTAGCACTGACCCGTGCGTCAGCACGTAGCCTGACCCTCCCACGTTTCCGTACCCTCACCTGTGCCCTAAGCCTTGCCGTTCCCTAACCCTAACCCTAGCTCGGAACGGAAATCCACCACCAGCCAAACACATTTCCCTACGCCGTAGCCAATTCCTGACCCGTACGCTGGCACTGACCCGTGCGTCAGCACGTAGCCTGACCCTCCCACATTTCCGTACCCTCACCTGTGCCATAAGACTTGCCGTTCCCTAACCCTAACCCTAGCCCGGAGCGGAAACCCACCACCAGCCCTACACCTTAACCCCAAGACGTAGCTTACTCATGGCCCGTATGCTGGCACTGACCCGTGCGTCAGCACGTAGCCTGACCCTCCCACGTTTCCGTACCCTCACCTGTGCCCTAAGCCTTGCCGTTCCCTAACCCTAACCCTAGTCCGGAACGGGAAAACACCACCAGCCCTACACGTTACCCCCAAGCCGTAGCCTACTCCTGGCCCGTACGCTGGCACTGACCCGTGCGTCAGCACGTAGCCTGACCCTCCCACGTTTCCATACAATCACCTGTGCCCTAAGCCTTGCCGTTACGTAACCCTAACCCTAGCCCGGAACAGAAATCCACCATCAGCCCTACACCTTACCCTACGCCGTAGCCTACTCCTGGCCCGTACGCTGGAACTGACCCATGCGTCAGCACGTAGCCTGACCCTCCCACGTTTCCGTACCCTCACCTGTGCCGTAATCCTTGCCGTTCCCTAACCCTAACCCTAGCCCGGAACGGAAACCCACCACCAGGCCTACACCTTACCCTACGCCGTAGCCTCCTCCTGTCCCGAACCATGGCACTGACCTGTGCCTCAGCACGTAGCCTGACCCTCCCACGTTTCCATACACTCACCTGAGCCCTAAGCCTTGCCGTTCCCTAACCCTAACCCTAGCCCGGAATGGAAACCCACCACCAGCCCTACAACTTATGCCCAATCCGTAGCCTACTCCTGGCCCGTACGCTGGCACTGACCCGTGCGTCAGCACTTAGCCTGACCCTCCAACGTTTCCGTACCCTCACCTGTACCCTAAGCCTTGCCGTTCCCTAACCCTAACCCTAGCTCTGAATGGAAACCCACCACCAGCCCTACGCCTTACCCCCAAGCCGTAGCCTACTCCTGGCCCGTACGCTGGCACTGACCCGTGTGTCAGCACGTAGCCTGACCCTCCCACGTTTCCGTACCCTCACCTGTGCCCTAAGCCTTGCCGTTCCCTAACCCTAACCCTAGCCCCGAACGGAAACCCACCACCAGCCCTACACCTTACCCTACGCCGTAGCCTACTCCTGGCCCGTACACTGGCACTGACCCGTGCGTCAGCACGTAGCCTGACCCTCCCACGTTTCTCTACCCTCACCTGTGCCCTAAGTCTTGCCATTCCCTAACCCTAACCCTAGCTCGGAACGGAAATCCACCACCAGCCAAACACATTTTCCTACGCCGTAGCCTATTCCTGACCCGTACGCTGGCACTGACCCGTGCGTCAGCACGTAGCCTGACCCTCCCACATTTCCGTACCCTCACCTGTGCCGTAAGACTTGCCGTTCCCTAACCCTAACCCTAGCCCGGAGCGGAAACACACCACCAGGTCTACAACTTACCCCCAAGCCGTAGCCTACTCCTGGCCCGTATGCTGGCACTGACCCGTCCGTCAGCATGTAGCCTGAACCTCCCACGTTTCCGTACCCTCACCTGTGCCCTAAGCCTTGCCGCTCCCTAACCCTAACACTAGACCGGAATGGAAAACCACCACCAGCCCTACCCCTTACCCTACGCCTTAGCGTATTCCTGGCCCGTACGCTGGCGCTGACACGTGCGTCAGCACGTAGCCTGACCCTCCCACATTTCTGTACCCTCACCTGTGCCCTAAGCCTTGCCGTTCCCTAAACCTAACCCTAGCCCAGAACGAAAACCCACCACCAGCCTTACACCTTACCGTACGCCGTAGCCTACTCCTGGCCCATACGGTGGAACTGACCCGTGCGTCAGCACGTAGCCTGACACTCCCACGTTTCCGTACCCTCACCTGTGCCCTAAGCCTTGCCGTTCCCTAACCCTAACCCTAGCTCGGAACGGACATCCACCACCAGCCAAACAAATTTCCCTATGCCGTAGTCTACTCCTGGCCCGTACGCTGGCACTGACCCGTGCGTCAGCACGTAGCCTGACCCTCCCACGTTTCCATACAATCACCTGTGCCCTAACCCTTGCCGTTACGTAACCCTAACCCTAGCCCGGAACAGAAATCCACCACCAGCCCTACACCATACCCTACGCTGTAGCCTACTCCTGGCCCGTACGCTGGAACTCACCCATGCGTCAGCACATAGCCCGACCCTCCCACGTTTCCGTACCCTCACCTGTGCCCTAATCCTTGCCGTTCCCTAACCCTAACCCTAGCCCGGAACGGAAAACCACCACCAGGCCTACACCTTACCCTACGCCGTAGCCTCCTCCTGTCCCGTACCATGGCACTGACCTGTGCGTCAGCACGTAGCCTGACCCTCCCACGTTTCCATACACTCACCTGTGCCCTAAGCCTTGCCGTTCCCTAACCCTAACACTAGCCCGGAATGGAAACCCACCAGCAGCCCTACAACTTATGCCCAAGCCGTAGCCTACTCCTGGCCCGTACGCTGGCACTGACCCGTGTGTCAGCACGTAGCCTGACCCTCCCACGTTTCCGTACCCTCACCTGTGCCCTAAGCCTTGCCGTTCCCTAACCCTAACCCTAGCCCCGAATGGAAACCCACCACCAGCCCTACACCTTACCCTATGCCGTAGCCTACTCCTGGCCCGTACGCTGGCACTGACCCGTGCGTCAGCACGTAGCCTGACCCTCCCACGTTTCACTACCCTCACCTGTGCCCTAAGCCTTGCCGTTCCCTAACCCTAACCCTAGCCCAGAACGGAAACCCACCACCAGCCCTACACCTTACCGTACGCCGTAGCCTACTCCTGGCCCATACGCTGGCACTGACTCGTGCGTCAGCACGTAGCCTGACCCTCCCACGTTTCCGTACCTTCACCTGTGCCCTAAGCCTTGCCGTTCCCTAACCCAAACCCTAGCTCGTAACGGAAATCCACCACCAGACAAACACATTTCCCTACGCCGTAGCCTATTCCTGACCCATACGCTGGCACTGACACGTGCGTCAGCACGTAGCCTGACCCTCCCACATTTCCGTACCCTCACCTGTGCCATAAGACTTGCCGTTCCCTAACCCTAACCCTAGCCCGGAGCAGAAACCCACCAACAGCCATACACCTTAACCCCAAGCCGTAGCCTACTCCTGGCCCGTATGCTGGCACTGACCCGTGCGTCAGCACGTAGCCTGACCCTCCCACATTTCCATACCCTCACCTGTGCCCTAAGCCTTGCCGTTCCCTAACCCTAACCCTAGCCCGGAACGGGAAAACACCACCAGCCCTACACCTTACCCCCAAGCCGTAGCCTACTCCTGGCCCGTACGCTGGCACTGACCCGTGCGTCAGCACGTAGCCTGACCCTCCCACGTTTCCATACAATCACCTGTGCCCTAAGCCTTGCCGTTACGTAACCCTAACCCTAGCCCGGAACAGAAATCCACCACCAGTCCTACACCTTACCTTTACCGTAGCCTACTCCTGGCCCGTACGCTGGAACTGACCCATGCGTCAGCACGTAGCCTGACCCTCCCACGTTTCCGTACCCTCACCTGTGCCCTAAGCCTTGCCGTTCCCTCACCCTAACCCTAGCCCGGAACGCAAACCCAACACCAGCCCTACCCCTTACCCTACGCCTTAGCGTACTCCTGGCCCGTACGCTGGCACTGACACATGCGTCAGCATGTAGCCTGACCCTCCCACGTTTCTGTACACTCACCTGTGCCCTACGACTTGCCGTTCCCTAACCCTAACCCTAGCTCGGAACGAAAACCCACCACCAGCCCAACACATCTCCCTACGCTGTAGCCTACTCCTGGCCTGTACGCTGGCAGTGACACGTGCATCAGCACATAGCCTGACCCTCCCACGTTTCCGTACCCTCACCTGTGCCCTAAGCCTTGCCGTTCTCTAACCCTAACCCTAGCCCGGAAAGGAAACCCACCACCAGCCCTACACCTTACCCTACGCTGTAGCCTACAACTGGCCCGTAGGCTGGCAACGACCCGTGCGTCAGCACGTAGCCTGACCCTCCCACGTTTCCGTACCCTCACCTGTGCCCTAAGCTTTGCCGTTCCCTAACCCTAACCCTAGCCCAGAACGGAAACCCACCACCAGCCCTACCCCTTACCCTACACCGTAGTCTACTCCTGGCCCGTACGCTGGCACTGACCCGTGCGTCAGCACGTAGCCTGACCCTCCCACATTTCCGTACCCTGACCTGTGCCCTAAGCCTTGCCGTTCCCTCACCCTAACCCTAGCCCGGAACGGGAAAACACCACCAGCCCTACAACTTACCCCCAAGCCGTAGCCTACTCCTGGACCGTACGCTGGCACTGACCCATGCGTCAGCACGTAGCCTGACCCTCCCACGTTTCCGTACCCTCACCTGTGCCCTAATCCTTGCCGTTCCCTAACCCTAACCCTAGCCCGGAACGGAAACCCACCACCAGGCCTACACCTTACCCTACGCCGTAGCCTACTCCTGGCCCGTACGCTGGAACTGACCCATGCATCAGCACATAGTCTCATCTACCCACGTTTCTGTACCCTCACCTGTGCCCTAAGTCTTGTCATTCCCTAAACCTAACCTAGCCCTGAACGGAAACCTACCACCAGCCCTACACCTTACCCTACGCCGTAGCCTCCTCCTGTCCCGTACCATGGTACTGACCCGTGCGTCAGCACGTAGCCTGACCCTCCCACGTTTCTCTACCCTCACCTGTGCCCTAAGCCTTGCCGTTACCTAACACTAACCCTAGCCCAGAACGGAAACCCACCACCAGCCCTACACATTACCGTACGCAGTAGCCTACTCCTGGCCCATACGCTAGCACTGACCCGTGCGTCAGCACGTAGCCTGAACCTCCCACGTTTCCGTACCCTCACCTGTGCCCTAAGGCTTGCCGTTCCCTAACCCTAACCCTAGCTCCGAACGGAAATCCACCACCAGCCAAACACATTTCCCTACGCCGTAGCCAATTCCTGACCCGTACGCTGGCACTGACCCGTGCGTCAGCACGTAGCCTGACCCTCCCACATTTCCGTACCCTCACCTGTGCCATAAGACTTGCCGTTCCCTAACCCTAACCCTTGCCCGGAGCTGAAACCCACCACCAGCCCTACACCTTAACCCCAAACCGTAGCTTACTCCTGGCCCGTATGCTGGCACTGACCCATGCGTCAGCACGTAGCCTGAACCTCCCACATTTCCGTACCCTCACCTGTGCCCTAAGCCTTGCCGTTCCCTAACCCTAACCCTAGCCCCGAACGGGAAAACACCACCAGCCCTACACCTTACCCCCAAGCCGTAGCCTACTCCTGGCCCGTACGCTGGCACTGACCCGTGCGTCAGCACGTAGCCTGACCCTCCCACGTTTCCATACAATCACCTGTGCCCTAAGCCTTGCCGTTACGTAACCCTAACCCTAGCCCGGAACAGAAATCCACCACCAGACCTACACTTTACCCTACGCCGTAGCCTACTCCTGGCCCGTACGCTGGAACTGACCCATGCGTCAGCACGTAGCCTGACCCTCCCACGTTTCCGTACCCTCACCTGTGCCCTAATCCTTGCCGTTCCCTAACCCTAACCCTAGCCCGCAACGGAAACCCACCACCAGGCCTACACCTTACCCTACGCCGTAGCCTCCTCCTGTCCCGTACCATGGCACTGACCTGTGCGTCAGGACGTAGCCTGACCCTCCCACGTTTCCATACACTCACCTGAGCCCTAAGCCTTGCCGTTCCCTAACCCTAACCCTGGCCCGGAATGGAAACCCACCACCAGCCCTACAACTTATGCCCAATCCGTAGCCTACTCCTGGCCCGTACGCTGGCACTGACCCGTGCGTCAGCACTTAGCCTGACCCTCCAACGTTTCCGTACCCTCACCTGTACCCTAAGCCTTGCCGTTCCCTAACCCTAACCCTAGCTCTGAACGGAAACCCACCACCAGCCCTACGCCTTACCCCCAAGCCGTAGCCTACTCCTGGCCCGTACGCTGGCACTGACCCGTGTGTCAGCACGTAGCCTGACCCTCCCACGTTTCCGTACCCTCACCTGTGCCCTAAGCCTTGCCGTTCCCTAACCCTAACCCTAGCCCAGAACGGAAACCCACCACCAGCCCTACACCTTACCCTACGCCGTAGCCTACTCCTGGCCCGTACACTGGCACTGACCCGTGCGTCAGCACGTAGCCTGACCCTCCCACGTTTCTCTACCCTCACCTGTGCCCTAAGCCTTGCCGTTCCCTAACCCTAACCCTAGCTCGGAACGGAAATCCACCACCAGCCAAACACATTTTCCTACGCCGTAGCCTATTCCTGACCCGTACGCTGGCACTGACCCGTGCGTCAGCACGTAGCCTGACCCTCCCACATTTCCGTACCCTCACCTGTGCCGTAAGACTTGCCGTTCCCTAACCCTAACCCTAGCCCGGAGCGGAAACACACCACAAGGTCTACAACTTACCCCCAAGCCGTAGCCTACTCCTGGCCCGTATGCTGGCACTGACCCGTCCGTCAGCATGTAGCCTGAACCTCCCACGTTTCCGTACCCTCACCTGTGCCCTAAGCCTTGCCGCTCCCTAACCCTAACCCTAGACCGGAATGGAAAACCACCACCAGCCCTACCCCTTACCCTACGCCTTAGCGTACTCCTGGCCCGTACGCTGGCACTGACACGTGCGTCAGCACGTAGCCTGACCCTCCCACATTTCTGTACCCTCACCTGTGCCCTAAGCCTTGCCGTTCCCTAACCCTAACCATAGCCCAGAACGAAAACCCACCACCAGCCTTACACCTTACTGTACGCCGTAGCCTACTCCTGGCCCATACGGTGGAACTGACCCGTGCGTCAGCACGTAGCCTGACCCTCCCACGTTTCCGTACCCTCACCTGTGCCCTAAGCCTTGCCGTTCCCTAACCCTAACCCTAGCTCGGAACGGAAATCCACCACCAGCCAAACAAATTTCCCTACGCCGTAGCCTACTCCTGGCCCGTACGCTGGCACTGACCCATGCGTCAGCACGTAGCCAGACCCTCCGACGTTTCCATACAATCACCTGTGCCCTAAGCCTTGCCATTACGTAACACTAACCCTAGCCCGGAACAGAAATCCACCACCAGACCTACACCATACCCTACGCCGTAGCCTACTCCTGGCCCGTACGCTGGAACTGACCCATGCGTCAGCACGTAGCCTGACCCTCCCACGTTTCCGTACCCTCACCTGTGCCCTAATCCTTGCCGTTCCATAACCCTAACCCTAGCCCGGAACGGAAACCCACCACCAGGCCTACACCTTACCCTACGCCGTAGCCTCCTCCTGTCCCGTACCATGGCACTGACCTGTGCGTCAGCACGTAGCCTGACCCTCCCACGTTTCCATACACTCACCTGAGCCCTAAGCCTTGCCGTTCCCTAACCCTAACCCTAGCCCGGAATGGAAACCCACCACCAGCCCTACAACTTATGCCCAATCCGTAGCCTACTCCTGGCCCGTACGCTGGCACTGACCCGTGCGTCAGCACTTAGCCTGACCCTCCAACGTTTCCGTACCCTCACCTGTACTCTAAGCCTTGCCGTTCCCTAACCCTAACCCTAGCTCTGAACGGAAACCCACCACCAGCCCTACGCCTTACCCCCAAGCCGTAGCCTACTCCTGGCCCGTACGCTGGCACTGACCCGTGTGTCAGCACGTAGCCTGACCCTCCCACGTTTCTCTACCCTCACCTGTGCCCTAAGCCTTGCCGTTCCCTAACCCTAACCCTAGCTCGGAACGGAAATCCACCACCAGCCAAACACATTTTCCTACGCCGTAGCCTATTCCTGACCCGTACGCTGGCACTGACCCGTGCGTCAGCACGTAGCCTGACCCTCCCACATTTCCGTACCCTCACCTGCGCCGTAAGACTTGCCGTTCCCTAACCCTAACCCTAGCCCGGAGCGGAAACACACCACCAGGTCTACAACTTACCCCCAAGCCGTAGCCTACTCCTGGCCCGTATGCTGGCACTGACCCGTCCGTCAGCATGTAGCCTGAACCTCCCACGTTTCCGTACCCTCACCTGTGCCCTAAGCCTTGCCGCTCCCTAACCCTAACCCTAGCCCCGAATGGAAAACCACCACCGGCCCTACCCCTTACCCTACGCCTTAGCGTACTCCTGGCCCGTACGCTGGCACTGACACGTGCGTCAGCACGTAGCCTGACCCTCCCACATTTCTGTACCCTCACCTGTGCCCTAAGCCTTGCCGTTCCCTAACCCTAACCCTAGCCCAGAACGAAAACCCACCACCAGCCTTACAACTTACCGTACGCCGTAGCCTACTCCTGGCCCATACGGTGGAACTGACCCGTGCGTCAGCACGTAGCCTGACCCTCCCACGTTTCCGTACCCTCACCTGTGCCCTAAGCCTTGCCGTTCCCTAACCCTAACCCTAGCTCGGAACGGAAATCCACCACCAGCCAAACACATTTCCCTACGCCGTAGCCTACTCCTGGCCCGTACGCTGGCACTGACCCGTGCGTCAGCACGTAGCCAGACCCTCCCACGTTTCCATACAATCACCTGTGCCCTAAGCCTTGCCGTTACGTAACCCTAACACTAGCTTGGAACGAAAACCCACCACCAGCCCAACACATCTCCCTACGCTGTAGCCTACTCCTGGCCTGTACGCTGGCAGTGACACGTGCATCAGCACATAGCCTGACCCTCCCACGTTTCCGTACCCTCACCTGTGCCCTAAGCCTTGCCGTTCTCTAACCCTAACCCTAGCCCAGAACGAAAACCCACCACCAGCCTTACACCTTACCGTACGCCGTAGCCTACTCCTGGCCCATACGCTGGCACTGACTCGTGCGTCAGCACGTAGCCTGACCCTCCCACGTTTCCGTACCCTCACCTGTGCCCTAAGCCTTGCCGTTCCCTAACCCTAACCCTAGCTCGGAACGGAAATCCACCACCAGACAAACACATTTCCCTACGCTGTAGCCTACTCCTGGCCCGTACGCTGGAACAGACCCATGCGTCAGCACGTAGCCTGACCCTCCCACGTTTCCGTACCCTCACCTGTGCCCTAATCCTTGCCGTTCCCTAACCCTAACCCTAGCCCAGAACGGAAACCCACCACCAGGCCTACACCTTACCCTACGCCGTTGCCTCCTCCTATCCCGTACCATGGCACTGACCTGTGCGTCAGCACGTAGCCTGACCCTCCCACGTTTCCATACACTCACCTGTGCCCTAAGCCTTGCCGTTCCCTAACCCTAACACTAGCCCGGAATGGAAACCCACCACCAGCCCTACAACTTATGCCCAAGCCGTAGCCTACTCCTGGCCCGTACGCTGGCACTGACCCGTGCGTCAGCACTTAGCCTGACACTCCAACGTTTCCGTACCCTCACCTGTACCCTAAGCCTTGCCGTTCCCTAACCCTAACCCTAGCTCGGAACGGAAACCCACCAGCAACCCTACAACTTACCCCCATGCCGTAGCCTACTCCTGGCCCGTACGCTGGCACTGACCCGTGTGTCAGCACGTAGCCTGACCCTCCCACGTTTCCGTACCCTCACCTGTGCCCTAAGCCTTGCCGTTCCCTAACCCTAACCCTAGCCCCGAATGGAAACCGACCACCAGCCCTACACCTTACCCTATGCCGTAGCCTACTCCTGGCCCGTACGCTGGCACTGACCCGTGCGTCAGCACGTAGCCTGACCCTCCCACGTTTCTCTACCCTCACCTGTGCCCTAAGCCTTGCCGTTACCTAACACTAACCCTAGCCCAGAACGGAAACCCACCACCAGCCCTACACCTTACCGTACGCAGTAGCCTACTCCTGGCCCATACGCTAGCACTGACCCGTGCGTCAGCACGTAGCCTGACCCTCCCACGTTTCCGTACCCTCACCTGTGCCCTAAGCCTTGCCGTTCCCTAACCCTAACCCTAGCCCCGAACGGAAACCCACCACCAGCCCTACACCTTACCCTATGCCGTAGCCTACTCCTGGCCCGTACGCTGGCACTGACCCGTGCGTCAGCACGTAGCCTGACCCTCCCACGTTTCTCTACCCTCACCTGTGCCCTAAGCCTTGCCGTTACATAACACTAACCCTAGCCCAGAACGGAAACCCACCACCAGCCCTACACCTTACCGTACGCAGTAGCCTACTCCTGGCCCATACGCTAGCACTGACCCGTGCGTCAGCACGTAGCCTGACCCTCCCACGTTTCCGTACCCTCACCTGTGCCCTAAGCCTTGCCGTTCCCTAACCCTAACCCTAGCTCGGAACGGAAATCCACCACCAGCCAAACACATTTCCCTACGCCGTAGCCAATTCCTGACCCGTACGCTGGCACTGACCCGTGCGTCAGCACGTAGCCTGACCCTCCCACATTTCCGTACCCTCACCTGTGCCATAAGACTTGCCGTTCCCTAACCCTAACCCTAGCCCGGAGCGGAAACCCACCACCAGCCCTACACCTTAACCCCAAGACGTAGCTTACTCATGGCCCGTATGCTGGCACTGACCCGTGCGTCAGCACGTAGCCTGACCCTCCCACATTTCCGTACCCTCACCTGTGCCCTAAGCCTTGCCGTTCCCTAACCCTAACCCTAGCCCGGAACGGGAAAACACCAGCAGCCCTACACGTTACCCCCAAGCCGTAGCCTACTCCTGGCCCGTACGCTGGCACTGACCCGTGCGTCAGCACGTAGCCTGACCCTCCCACGTTTCCATACAATCACCTGTGCCCTAAGCCTTGCCGTTACGTAACCCTAACCCTAGCCCGGAACAGAAATCCACCATCAGCCCTACACCTTACCCTACGCCGAAGCCTACTCCTGGCCCGTACGCTGGAACTGACCCAAGCGTCAGCACGTAGCCTGACCCTCCCACGTTTCCGTACCCTCACCTGTGCCGTAATCCTTGCCCTTCCCTAACCCTAACCCTAGCCCGTAACGGAAACCCACCACCAGGCCTACACCTTACCCTACGCCGTAGCCTCCTCCTGTCCCGAACCATGGCACTGACCTGTGCGTCAGCACGTAGCCTGACCCTCCCACGTTTCCATACACTCACCTGAGCCCTAAGCCTTGCCGTTCCCTAACCCTAACCCTAGCCCGGAATGGAAACCCACCACCAGCCCTACAACTTATGCCCAATCCGTAGCCTACTCCTGGCCCGTACGCTGGCACTGACCCGTGCGTCAGCACTTAGCATGACCCTCCAACGTTTCCGTACCCTCACCTGTACCCTAAGCCTTGCCGTTCCCTAACCCTAACCCTAGCTCTGAACGGAAACCCACCACCAGCCCTACGCCTTACCCCCAAGCCGTAGCCTACTCCTGGCCCGTACGCTGGCACTGACCCGTGTGTCAGCACGTAGCCTGACCCTCCCACGTTTCCGTACCCTCACCTGTGCCCTAAGCCTTGCCATTCCCTAACCCTAACCCTAGCTCGGAACGGAAATCCACCACCAGCCAAACACATTTTCCTACGCCGTAGCCTATTCCTGACCCGTACGCTGGCACTGACCCGTGCGTCAGCACGTAGCCTGACCCTCCCACATTTCCGTACCCTCACCTGTGCCGTAAGACTTGCCGTTCCCTAACCCTAACCCTAGCCCGGAGCGGAAACACACCACCAGGTCTACAACTTACCCCCAAGCCGTAGCCTACTCCTGGCCCGTATGCTGGCACTGACCCGTCCGTCAGCATGTAGCCTGAACCTCCCACGTTTCCGTACCCTCACCTGTGCCCTAAGCCTTGCCGCTCCCTAACCCTAACACTAGACCGGAATGGAAAACCACCACCAGCCCTACCCCTTACCCTACGCCTTAGCGTATTCCTGGCCCGTACGCTGGCGCTGACACGTGCGTCAGCACGTAGCCTGACCCTCCCACATTTCTGTACCCTCACCTGTGCCCTAAGCCTTGCCGTTCCCTAACCCTAACACTAGCCCAGAACGAAAACCCACCACCAGCCTTACACCTTACCGTACGCCGTAGCCTACTCCTGGCCCATACGGTGGAACTGACCCGTGCGTCAGCACGTAGCCTGACCCTCCCACGTTTCCGTACCCTCACCTGTGCCCTAAGCCTTGCCGTTCCCTAACCCTAACCCTAGCTCGGAACGGACATCCACCACCAGCCAAACAAATTTCCCTACGCCGTAGTCTACTCCTGGCCCGTACGCTGGCACTGACCCGTGCGTCAGCACGTAGCCAGACCCTCCCACGTTTCCATACAATCACCTGTGCCCTAAGCCTTGCCGTTACGTAACCCTAACCCTAGCCCGGAACAGAAATCCACCACCAGCCCTACACCATACCCTACGCTGTAGCCTACTCCTGGCCCGTACGCTGGAACTCACCCATGCGTCAGCACATAGCCCGACCCTCCCACGTTTCCGTACCCTCACCTGTGCCCTAATCCTTGCCGTTCCCTAACCCTAACCCTAGCCCGGAACGGAAAACCACCACCAGGCCTACACCTTACCCTACGCCGTAGCCTCCTCCTGTCCCGTACCATGGCACTGACCTGTGCGTCAGCACGTAGCCTGACCCTCCCACGTTTCCATACACTCACCTGTGCCCTAAGCCTTGCCGTTCCCTAACCCTAACACTAGCCCGGAATGGAAACCCACCAGCAGCCCTACAACTTATGCCCAAGCCGTAGCCTACTCCTGGCCCGTACGCTGGCACTGACCCGTGTGTCAGCACGTAGCCTGACCCTCCCACGTTTCCGTACCCTCACCTGTGCCCTAAGCCTTGCCGTTCCCTAACCCTAACCCTAGCCCCGAATGGAAACCCACCACCAGCCCTACACCTTACCCTATGCCGTAGCCTACTCCTGGCCCGTACGCTGGCACTGACCCGTGCGTCAGCACGTAGCCTGACCCTCCCACGTTTCACTACCCTCACCTGTGCCCTAAGCCTTGCCGTTCCCTAACCCTAACCCTAGCCCAGAACGGAAACCCACCACCAGCCCTACACCTTACCGTACGCCGTAGCCTACTCCTGGCCCATACGCTGGCACTGACTCGTGCGTCAGCACGTAGCCTGACCCTCCCACGTTTCCGTACCTTCACCTGTGCCCTAAGCCTTGCCGTTCCCTAACCCAAACCCTAGCTCGTAACGGAAATCCACCACCACACAAACACATTTCCCTACGCCGTAGCCTATTCCTGACCCATACGCTGGCACTGACACGTGCGTCAGCACGTAGCCTGACCCTCCCACATTTCCGTACCCTCACCTGTGCCATAAGACTTGCCGTTCCCTAACCCTAACCCTAGCCCGGAGCAGAAACCCACCACCAGCCATACACCTTAACCCCAAGCCGTAGCCTACTCCTGGCCCGTATGCTGGCACTGACCCGTGCGTCAGCACGTAGCCTGACCCTCCCACATTTCCATACCCTCACCTGTGCCCTAAGCCTTGCCGTTCCCTAACCCTAACCCTAGCCCGGAACGGGAAAACACCACCAGCACTACACCTTACCCCCAAGCCGTAGCCTACTCCTGGCCCGTACGCTGGCACTGACCCGTGCGTCAGCACGTAGCCTGACCCTCCCACGTTTCCATACAATCACCTGTGCCCTAAGCCTTGCCGTTACGTAACCCTAACCCTAGCCCGGAACAGAAATCCACCACCAGTCCTACACCTTACCCTACACCGTAGCCTACTCCTGGCCCGTACGCTGGAACTGACCCATGCGTCAGCACGTAGCCTGACCCTCCCACGTTTCCGTACCCTCACCTGTGCCCTAAGCCTTGCCGTTCCCTAACCCTAACCCTAGCCCGGAACGCAAACCCAACACCAGCCCTACCCCTTACCCTACGCCTTAGCGTACTCCTGGCCCGTACGCTGGCACTGACACATGCGTCAGCATGTAGCCTGACCCTCCCACGTTTCTGTACACTCACCTGTGCCCTACGACTTGCCGTTCCCTAACCCTAACCCTAGCTCGGAACGAAAACCCACCACCAGCCCAACACATCTCCCTACGCTGTAGCCTACTCCTGGCCTGTACGCTGGCAGTGACACGTGCATCAGCACATAGCCTGACCCTCCCACGTTTCCGTACCCTCACCTGTGCCCTAAGCCTTGCCGTTCTCTAACCCTAACCCTAGCCCGGAAAGGAAACCCACCACCAGCCCTACACCTTACCCTACGCTGTAGCCTACAACTGGCCCGTAGGCTGGCAACGACCCGTGCGTCAGCACGTAGCCTGACCCTCCCACGTTTCCGTACCCTCACCTGTGCCCTAAGCTTTGCCGTTCCCTAACCCTAACCCTAGCCCAGAACGGAAACCCACCACCAGCCCTACCCCTTACCCTACACCGTAGCCTACTCCTGGCCCGTACGCTGGCACTGACCCGTGCATCAGCACGTAGCCTGACCCTCCCACGTTTCCGTACCCTCACCTGTGCCCTAAGCAGTGCCGTTCCCCAACCCTAACCCTAGCCCGAAACGGAAACCCACCACCAGCCCTACACCTTACCCTACACCGTAGTCTACTCCTGGCCCGTACGCTGGCACTGACCCGTGCGTCAGCACATAGGCTGACCCTCCCACATTTCCGTACCCTGACCTGTGCCATAAGACTTGCCGTTCCCTAACCCTAACCCTAGCCCGGAGCGGAAACCCACCACCAGCCCTACACCTTAACCCCAAGCCGTAGCCTACTCCTGGCCCGTATGCGGGCACTGACCCGTGCGTCAGCACGTAGCCTGACCCTCCCACATTTCCGTACCCTCACCTGTGCCCTAAGCCTTGCCGTTCCCTAACCCTAACCCTAGCACGGAACGGGAATACACCACCAGCCCTACACCTTACCCCGAAGCCGTAGCCTACACCTGGCCCGTACGCTGGCACTGACCCGTGCGTCAGCACGTAGCCTAACCCTCCCACGTTTCCATACAATCACCTGTGCCCTAAGCCTTGCCGTTACGTAACCCTAACCCTAGCTCGGAACAGAAATCCACCACAATCCCTACACCTTACCCTACGCCGTAGCCTAATCCTGGCCCGTACGCTGGAACTGACCCATGCGTCAGCACGTAGCCTGACCCTCCCACGTTTCCGTACCCTCACCTGTGCCCTAATCCTTGCCGTTCCCTAACCCTAACCCTAGCCCGGAACGGAAACCCACCACCAGGCCTACACCTTAGCCTACGCCGTAGCCTACTCCTGTCCCGTACCATGGCACTGACCTGTGCGTCAGCACGTAGCCTGACCCTCCCACGTTTCCATACACTCACCTGTGCCCTAAGGCTTGCCGTTCCCTAACCCTAACACTAGCCCGGAATGGAAACCCACCACCAGCCCTGCAACTTATGCCCAAGCCGTAGCCTACTCCTGGCCCGTACGCTGGCACTGACCCGTGCGTCAGCACTTAGCCTGACCCTCCAACGTTTCCGTACCCTCACTTGTACCCTAAGCCTTGCCGTTCCCTAACCCTAACCCTAGCCCCGAACGGAAACCCACCACCAGCCCTACACCTTACCCTATGCCGTAGCCTACTCCTGGCCCGTACGCTGGCACTGACCCATGCGTTCAGCACGTAGCCTGACCCTCCCACGTTTCTCTACCCTCACCTGTACCCTGAGCCTTGCCGTTACCTAACCCTAACCCTAGCCCAGAAGGGAAACCCACCACCAGCCCTACACCTTACCGTACGCCGTAGCCTACTCCTGGCCCATACGCTGGCACTGACCCGTGCGTCAGCACGTAGCCTGACCCTCCCACGTTTCCGTACCCTCACCTGTGCCCTAAGCCTTGCCGTTCCCTAACCCTAACCCTAGCTCGGAACGGAAATCCACCACCAGCCAAACACATTTTCCTACGCCGTAGCCTATTCCTGACCCGTACGCTGGCACTGACCCGTGCGTCAGCACGTAGCCTGACCCTCCCACATTTCCGTACCCTCACCTGTGCCGTAAGACTTGCCGTTCCCTAACCCTAACCCTAGCCCGGAGCGGAAACACACCACCAGGTCTACAACTTACCCCCAAGCCGTAGCCTACTCCTGGCCCGTATGCTGGCACTGACCCGTCCGTCAGCATGTAGCCTGAACCTCCCACGTTTCCGTACCCTCACCTGTGCCCTAAGCCTTGCCGCTCCCTAACCCTAACACTAGACCGGAATGGAAAACCACCACCAGCCCTACCCCTTACCCTACGCCTTAGCGTATTCCTGGCCCGTACGCTGGCGCTGACACGTGCGTCAGCACGTAGCCTGACCCTCCCACATTTCTGTACCCTCACCTGTGCCCTAAGCCTTGCCGTTCCCTAACCCTAACACTAGCCCAGAACGAAAACCCACCACCAGCCTTACACCTTACCGTACGCCGTAGCCTACTCCTGGCCCATACGGTGGAACTGACCCGTGCGTCAGCACGTAGCCTGACCCTCCCACGTTTCCGTACCCTCACCTGTGCCCTAAGCCTTGCCGTTCCCTAACCCTAACCCTAGCTCGGAACGGACATCCACCACCAGCCAAACAAATTTCCCTACGCCGTAGTCTACTCCTGGCCCGTACGCTGGCACTGACCCGTGCGTCAGCACGTAGCCAGACCCTCCCACGTTTCCATACAATCACCTGTGCCCTAAGCCTTGCCGTTACGTAACCCTAACCCTAGCCCGGAACAGAAATCCACCACCAGCCCTACACCATACCCTACGCTGTAGCCTACTCCTGGCCCGTACGCTGGAACTCACCCATGCGTCAGCACATAGCCCGACCCTCCCACGTTTCCGTACCCTCACCTGTGCCCTAATCCTTGCCGTTCCCTAACCCTAACCCTAGCCCGGAACGGAAAACCACCACCAGGCCTACACCTTACCCTACGCCGTAGCCTCCTCCTGTCCCGTACCATGGCACTGACCTGTGCGTCAGCACGTAGCCTGACCCTCCCACGTTTCCATACACTCACCTGTGCCCTAAGCCTTGCCGTTCCCTAACCCTAACACTAGCCCGGAATGGAAACCCACCAGCAGCCCTACAACTTATGCCCAAGCCGTAGCCTACTCCTGGCCCGTACGCTGGCACTGACCCGTGTGTCAGCACGTAGCCTGACCCTCCCACGTTTCCGTACCCTCACCTGTGCCCTAAGCCTTGCCGTTCCCTAACCCTAACCCTAGCCCCGAATGGAAACCCACCACCAGCCCTACACCTTACCCTATGCCGTAGCCTACTCCTGGCCCGTACGCTGGCACTGACCCGTGCGTCAGCACGTAGCCTGACCCTCCCACGTTTCACTACCCTCACCTGTGCCCTAAGCCTTGCCGTTCCCTAACCCTAACCCTAGCCCAGAACGGAAACCCACCACCAGCCCTACACCTTACCGTACGCCGTAGCCTACTCCTGGCCCATACGCTGGCACTGACTCGTGCGTCAGCACGTAGCCTGACCCTCCCACGTTTCCGTACCTTCACCTGTGCCCTAAGCCTTGCCGTTCCCTAACCCAAACCCTAGCTCGTAACGGAAATCCACCACCAGACAAACACATTTCCCTACGCCGTAGCCTATTCCTGACCCATACGCTGGCACTGACACGTGCGTCAGCACGTAGCCTGACCCTCCCACATTTCCGTACCCTCACCTGTGCCATAAGACTTGCCGTTCCCTAACCCTAACCCTAGCCCGGAGCAGAAACCCACCACCAGCCATACACCTTAACCCCAAGCCGTAGCCTACTCCTGGCCCGTATGCTGGCACTGACCCGTGCGTCAGCACGTAGCCTGACCCTCCCACATTTCCATACCCTCACCTGTGCCCTAAGCCTGGCCGTTCCCTAACCCTAACCCTAGCCCGGAACGGGAAAACACCACCAGCACTACACCTTACCCCCAAGCCGTAGCCTACTCCTGGCCCGTACGCTGGCACTGACCCGTGCGTCAGCACGTAGCCTGACCCTCCCACGTTTCCATACAATCACCTGTGCCCTAAGCCTTGCCGTTACGTAACCCTAACCCTAGCCCGGAACAGAAATCCACCACCAGTCCTACACCTTACCCTACACCGTAGCCTACTCCTGGCCCGTACGCTGGAACTGACCCATGCGTCAGCACGTAGCCTGACCCTCCCACGTTTCCGTACCCTCACCTGTGCCCTAAGCCTTGCCGTTCCCTAACCCTAACCCTAGCCCGGAACGCAAACCCAACACCAGCCCTACCCCTTACCCTACGCCTTAGCGTACTCCTGGCCCGTACGCTGGCACTGACACATGCGTCAGCATGTAGCCTGACCCTCCCACGTTTCTGTACACTCACCTGTGCCCTACGACTTGCCGTTCCCTAACCCTAACCCTAGCTCGGAACGAAAACCCACCACCAGCCCAACACATCTCCCTACGCTGTAGCCTACTCCTGGCCTGTACGCTGGCAGTGACACGTGCATCAGCACATAGCCTGACCCTCCCACGTTTCCGTACCCTCACCTGTGCCCTAAGCCTTGCCGTTCTCTAACCCTAACCCTAGCCCGGAAAGGAAACCCACCACCAGCCCTACACCTTACCCTACGCTGTAGCCTACAACTGGCCCGTAGGCTGGCAACGACCCGTGCGTCAGCACGTAGCCTGACCCTCCCACGTTTCCGTACCCTCACCTGTGCCCTAAGCTTTGCCGTTCCCTAACCCTAACCCTAGCCCAGAACGGAAACCCACCACCAGCCCTACCCCTTACCCTACACCGTAGCCTACTCCTGGCCCGTACGCTGGCACTGACCCGTGCATCAGCACGTAGCCTGACCCTCCCACGTTTCCGTACCCTCACCTGTGCCCTAAGCAGTGCCGTTCCCCAACCCTAACCCTAGCCCGAAACGGAAACCCACCACCAGCCCTACACCTTACCCTACACCGTAGTCTACTCCTGGCCCGTACGCTGGCACTGACCCGTGCGTCAGCACATAGCCTGACCCTCCCACATTTCCGTACCCTGACCTGTGCCATAAGACTTGCCGTTCCCTAACCCTAACCCTAGCCCGGAGCGGAAACCCACCACCAGCCCTACACCTTAACCCCAAGCCGTAGCCTACTCCTGGCCCGTATGCGGGCACTGACCCGTGCGTCAGCACGTAGCCTGACCCTCCCACATTTCCGTACCCTCACCTGTGCCCTAAGCCTTGCCGTTCCCTAACCCTAACCCTAGCACGGAACGGGAAAACACCACCAGCCCTACACCTTACCCCGAAGCCGTAGCCTACACCTGGCCCGTACGCTGGCACTGACCCGTGCGTCAGCACGTAGCCTAACCCTCCCACGTTTCCATACAATCACCTGTGCCCTAAGCCTTGCCGTTACGTAACCCTAACCCTAGCTCGGAACAGAAATCCACCACAATCCCTACACCTTACCCTACGCCGTAGCCTAATCCTGGCCCGTACGCTGGAACTGACCCATGCGTCAGCACGTAGCCTGACCCTCCCACGTTTCCGTACCCTCACCTGTGCCCTAATCCTTGCCGTTCCCTAACCCTAACCCTAGCCCGGAACGGAAACCCACCACCAGGCCTACACCTTAGCCTACGCCGTAGCCTACTCCTGTCCCGTACCATGGCACTGACCTGTGCGTCAGCACGTAGCCTGACCCTCCCACGTTTCCATACACTCACCTGTGCCCTAAGGCTTGCCGTTCCCTAACCCTAACCCTAGCCCGGAATGGAAACCCACCACCAGCCCTGCAACTTATGCCCAAGCCGTAGCCTACTCCTGGCCCGTACGCTGGCACTGACCCGTGCGTCAGCACTTAGCCTGACCCTCCAACGTTTCCGTACCCTCACTTGTACCCTAAGCCTTGCCGTTCCCTAACCCTAACCCTAGCCCCGAACGGAAACCCACCACCAGCCCTACACCTTACCCTATGCCGTAGCCTACTCCTGGCCCGTACGCTGGCACTGACCCGTGCGTTCAGCACGTAGCCTGACCCTCCCACGTTTCTCTACCCTCACCTGTACCCTGAGCCTTGCCGTTACCTAACCCTAACCCTAGCCCAGAAGGGAAACCCACCACCAGCCCTACACCTTACCGTACGCCGTAGCCTACTCCTGGCCCATACGCTGGCACTGACCCGTGCGTCAGCACGTAGCCTGACCCTCCCACGTTTCCGTACCCTCACCTGTGCCCTAAGCCTTGCCGTTCCCTAACCCTAACCCTAGCTCGGAACGGAAATCCACCACCAGACAAACACATTTTCCTACGCCGTAGCCTATTCCTGACCCGTACGCTGGCACTGACCCGTGCGTCAGCACGTAGCCTGACCCTCCCACATTTCCGTATCCTCACCTGTGCCATAAGACTTGCCATTCCCTAACCCTAACCCTAGCCCGGAGCGGAAACACACCACCAGCCCTACAACTTACCCCCAAGCCGTAGCCTACTCCTGGCCCGTATGCTGGCACTGACCCCTTCGTCAGCATGTAGCCTGACCCTCCCACGTTTCCGTACCCTCACCTGTGCCCTAAGACTTGCCGCTCCCTAACCCTAACCCTAGACCGGAAAGGAAAACCACCACCAGCCCTACCCCTTACCCTACGCCTTAGCGTACTCCTGGCCTGTACGCTGGCACTGACACGTGCGTCAGCACGTAGCCTGACCCTCCCACATTTCTGTACCCTCACCTGTGCCCTAAGCCTTGCCGTTCCCTAACCCTAACCCTAGCCCAGAACGAAAACCCACCACCAGCCTTACACCTTACCGTACGCCGTAGCCTACTCCTGGCCCTTACGCTGGAACTGACCCGTGCGTCAGCACGTAGCCTGACCCTCCCACGTTTCCGTACCCTCACCTGTGCCCTAAGCCTTGCCGTTCCCTAACCCTAACCCTAGCTCGGAACGGAAATCCACCACCAGCCAAACACATTTCCCTACGCTGTAGCCTACTCCTGACCCGTACGCTGGCACTCACACGTGCATCAGCACGTAGCCTGACCCTCCCACATTTCCGTACCCTCACCTGTGCCATAAGACTTGCCGTTCCCTAGCCCTAACCCTAGCCCGGAGCGGAAACACTCCACCAGCCCTACACCTTACAATACGCTGTAGCCTACAACTGGCCCGTAGGCTGGCAACGACCCGTGCGTCAGCACGTAGCCTGACCCTCCCACGTTTCCGTACCCTCACCTGTGCCCTAAGCTTTGCCGTTCCCTAACCCTAACACTAGCCCAGAATGGAAACCCACCACCAGCCCTACCCCTTACCCTACGCCGTAGCCTACTCCTGGCCCGTACGCTGGCACTGACCCGTGCGTCAGCACGTACCCTGACCCTCCCACTTTTCCGTACCCTCACCTGTGCCCTAAGCATTGCCGTTACCCAACCCTAACCCTAGCCCCAAACGGAAACCCACCACCAGCCCTACACCTTACCCTACACCGTAGTCTACTCCTGGCCCGTACGCTGGCACTGACCTTTGCGTCAGCACGTAGCCTGACCCTCCCACATTTCCGTACCCTGATCTGTGCCCTAAGCCTTGCCGTTCCCTCACCCTAACACTAGCCCGGAACGGGAAAACACCACCAGCCCTACAACTTACCCCCAAGCCGTAGCCTACTCCTGGACCGTACGCTGGCACTGACCCATGCGTCAGCACGTAGCCTGACCCTCCCACGTTTCCATACAATCACCTGTGCCCTAAGCCTTGCCGTTACCTAACCCTAACCCTAGCCCAGAACAGAAATCCACCACCATCCCTACACCTTATCCTACGCCGTAGCCTACTCCTGGCCCGTACGCTGGAACTGACCCATGCGTCAGCACGTAGCCTGACCCTCCCACGTTTCCGTACCCTCACCTGTGCCCTAATCCTTGCCGTTCCCTAACCCTAACCCTAGCCCGGAACGGAAACCCACCACCAGGCCTACACCTTACCCTACGCCGTAGCCAACTCCTGGCCCGTACGCTGGAACTGACCCATGCATCAGCACATACTCTCACCCTCCCACGTTTCTGTACCCTCACCTGTGCCCTAAGCCTTGTCATTCCCTAAACCTAACCCTAGCCCTGAACGGAAACCCACCACCAGCCCTACACCTTACCCTACGCCGTAGCCTCCTCCTGTCCCGTACCATGGCACTGACCTGTGCGTCAGCACGTAGCGTGACCCTCCCACGTTTCCATACACTCACCTGTGCCCTAAGCCTTGCCGTTCCCTAACCCTAACCCTAGCCCGGAATGGAAACCCACCACCAGCCCTACACCTTATGCCCATGCCGTAGCCTACTCCTGGCCCGTACGCTGGCACTGACCCGTGCGTCAGCACTTAGCCTGACCCTCCAACTTTTCCGTACCCTCACCTGTACCGTAAGCCTTGCCGTCCCCTAACCCTAAACCTAGCTCGGAACGGAAACCCACCACCAGCCCTACAACTTACCCTACTCCCTAGCCTACTCCTGACCCGTACGCTGGCACTGACCCGTGCGTCAGCACGTAGCCTGACCCTCCCACATTTCCGTACCCTCACCTGTGCCGTAAGACTTGCCGTTCCCTAACCCTAACCCTAGCCCAGAGCGGAAACACACCACCAGGTCTACACCTTACCCCCAAGCCGTAGCCTCCTCCTGGCCCGTATGCTGGCACTGACCCGTGCGTCAGCATGTAGCCTGAACCTCCCACGTTTCCGTACCCTCACCTGTGCCCTAAGCCTTGCCGCTCCCTAACCCTAACCCTAGACCGGAAAGGAAAACCACCACCAGCCCTACACCTTACCCTACGCCTTAGCGTACTCCTGGCCCGTACGCTGGCACTGACACGTGCGTCAGCACGTAGCCTGACCCTCCCACATTTCTGTACCCTCACCTGTGCCCTAAGCCTTGCCGTTCCCTAACCCTAACCCTAGCCCAGAACGAAAACCCACCACCAGCCTTACACCTTACCGTACGCCGTAGCCTACTCCTGGCCCATACGGTGGAATTGACCCGTGCGTCAGCACGTAGCCTGACCCTCCCACGTTTCCGTACCCTCACCTGTGCCCTAAGCCTTGCCGTTCCCTAACCCTAACCCTAGCTCGGAACGGAAATCCACCACCAGCCAAACACATTTCCCTACGCCGTAGCCTACTCCTGGCCCGTACGCTGGCACTGACCCGTGCGTCAGCACGTAGCCTGACCCTCCCACGTTTCCATACAATCACCTGTGCCCTAAGCCTTGCCGTTACGTAACCCTAACCCTAGCCCGGAACAGAAATCCACCACCAGCCCTACACCATACCCTACGCCGTAGCCTACTCCTGGCCCGTACGCTGGAACTGACCCATGCGTCAGCACCTAGCCTGACCCTCCCACGTTTCCGTACCCTCACCTGTGCCCTAATCCTTGCCGTTACCTAACCCTAACCCTAGCCCGGAACGGAAAACCACCACCAGGCCTACACCTTACCCTACGCCGTAGCCTCCTCCTGTCCCGTACCATGGCACTGACATGTGCGCCAGCACGTAGCCTGAGCCTCCCACGTTTCCATACACTCACCTGTGCCCTAAGCCTTGCCGTTCCCTAACCCTAACCCTAGCCCGGAATGGAAACACACCACAAGCCCTACAACTTATGCCCAAGCCGTAGCCTACTCCTGGCCCGTACGCTGGCACTGACCCGTGCGTCAGCACTTAGCCTGACCCTCCAACTTTTCCGTACCCTCACCTGTACCCTAAGCCTTGCCGTTCCCTAACCCTAACCCTAGCTCGGAACGCAAACCCACCACCAGCCCTACACCTTACCCCAAAGCCGTAGCCTACTCCTGGCCCGTACGCTGGAACTGACCCATGCATCAGCACATACTCTCACCCTCCCACGTTTCTGTACCCTCACCTGTGCCCTAAGCCTTGTCATTCCCTAAACCTAACCCTAGCCCTGAACGGAAACCCACCACCAGCCCTACACCTTACCCTACGCCGTAGCCTCCTCCTGTCCCGTACCATGGCACTGACCTGTGCGTCAGCACGTAGCGTGACCCTCCCACGTTTCCATACACTCACCTGTGCCCTAAGCCTTGCCGTTCCCTAACCGTAACCCTAGCCCGGAATGGAAACCCACCACCAGCCCTACACCTTATGCCCATGCCGTAGCCTACTCCTGGCCCGTACGCTGGCACTGACCCGTGCGTCAGCACTTAGCCTGACCCTCCAACTTTTCCGTACCCTCACCTGTACCGTAAGCCTTGCAGTCCCCTAACCCTAACCCTAGCTCGGAACGGAAACCCACCACCAGCCCTACAACTTACCCTACTCCTTAGCCTACTCCTGACCCGTACGCTGGCACTGACCCGTGCGTCAGCACGTAGCCTGACCCTCCCACATTTCCGTACCCTCACCTGTGCCGTAAGACTTGCCGTTCCCTAACCCTAACCCTAGCCCAGAGCGGAAACACACCACCAGGTCTACACCTTACCCCCAAGCCGTAGCCTCCTCCTGGCCCGTATGCTGGCACTGACCCGTGCGTCAGCATGTAGCCTGAACCTCCCACGTTTCCGTACCCTCACCTGTGCCCTAAGCCTTGCCGCTCCCTAACCCTAACCCTAGACTGGAAAGGAAAACCACCACCAGCCCTACACCTTACCCTACGCCTTAGCGTACTCCTGGCCCGTACGCTGGCACTGACACGTGCGTCAGCACGTAGCCTGACCCTCCCACATTTCTGTACCCTCACCTGTGCCCTAAGCCTTGCCGTTCCCTAACCCTAACCCTAGCCCAGAACGAAAACCCACCACCAGCCTTACACCTTACCGTACGCCGTAGCCTACTCCTGGCCCATACGGTGGAATTGACCCGTGCGTCAGCACGTAGCCTGACCCTCCCACGTTTCCGTACCCTCACCTGTGCCCTAAGCCTTGCCGTTCCCTAACCCTAACCCTAGCTCGGAACGGAAATCCACCACCAGCCAAACACATTTCCCTACGCCGTAGCCTACTCCTGGCCCGTACGCTGGAACTGACCCATGCGTCAGCACCTAGCCTGACCCTCCCACGTTTCCGTACCCTCACCTGTGCCCTAAGCCTTGCCGTTACGTAACCCTAACCCTAGCCCGGAACGGAAACCCACCACCAGGCCTACACCTTACCCTACGCCGTAGCCTCCTCCTGTCCCGTACCATGGCACTGACATGTGCGCCAGCACGTAGCCTGACCCTCCCACGTTTCCATACACTCACCTGTGCCCTAAGCCTTGCCGTTCCCTAACCCTAACCCTAGCCCGGAATGGAAACACACCACAAGCCCTACAACTTATGCCCAAGCCGTAGCCTACTCCTGGCCCGTGCGCTGGCACTGACCCGTGTGTCAGCACGTAGCCTGACCCTCCCACATTTCTGTACCCTCACCTGTGCCCTAAGCCTTGCCGTTCCCTAACCCTAACCCTAGACCGGAATGGAAATCCACCACCAGCCCTACCCCTTACCCTACACCTTAGCGTACTCCTGGCCCGTACGCTGGCACTGACACGTGCGTCAGCACGTAGCCTGACCCTCCCACATTTCTGTACCCTCACCTGTGCCCTAAGCCTTGCCGTTCCCTAACCCTAACCCTAGCCCAGAACGAAAACCCACCACCAGCCTTACACCTTACCGTACGCCGTAGCCTACTCCTGGCCCATACGCTGGAACTGACCCGTGAGTCAGCACGTAGCCTGACCCTCCCACGTTTCCGTACCATCACCTGTGCCCTAAGCCTTGCCGTTCCCTAACCCTAACCCTAGCTCGGAACGGATATCCACCACCAGCCAAACACATTTCCCTACGCCGTAGCCTACTCCTGACCCGTACGCTGGCACTCACACGTGCGTCAGCACGTAGCCTGACCCTCCCACATTTCCGTACCCTCACCTGTGCCATAAGACTTGCCGTTCCCTAACCCTAACCCTAGCCCGGAGCGGAAACACACCACCAGCCCTACACCTTACCCCCAAGCCGTAGCCTACTCCTGGCTCGTACGCTGGCAGTGACCTGTGCGTCAGCACGTAGCCTGACCCTCCCACGTTTCCGTACCCTCACCTGTGCCCTAAGCCTTGCCGTTCCCTAACCCTAACCCTAGCCCGGAACGGAAACCCAACACCAGCCCTACCCATTACCCTACACCTTAGCGTAATCATGGCCCGTACGCTGGCACTGACAAGTGCGTCAGCACATAGCCTGAGCCTCCCACATTTCCATACACTCATCTGTGCCCTAAGACTTGCCGTTCCCTAACCCTAACCCTAGCTCGGAACGAAAACCCACCACCAGCCCAACACATCTCCCTACGCTGTAGCCTACTCCTGGCCTGTATGCTGGCAGTGACACGTGCATCAGCACATAGCCTGACCCTCCCACGTTTCCGTACCCTCACCTGTGCCCTAAGCCTTGCCGTTCCCTAACCCTAACCCTACCCCGGAAAGGAAACCCACTACCAGCCCTACGCCTTACCTTATGCCGTAGCCTACTCCTGGCCCGTACGCTGGCACTGACCCGTGCGTCAGCACGTAGCCTGACCCTCCCACGTTTCCATACCCTCACCTGTGCCCTAAGCTTTGCCGTTCCCTAAACCTAACCCTAGCCCGGAACGGAAACCCACCACCAGCCCTACCCCTTACCCTACGCCGTAGCCTACTCCTGGCCCATACGCTGGCACTGACCCGTGCGTCAGCACGTAGCCTGACCCTCCCACGTTTCCGTACCCTCACCTGTGCCCTAAGCCTTGCCGTTCCCTAAACCTAACCCTAGCCCAGAACGGAAACCCACCACGAGGCCTACACCTTACCCTATGCCATAGCCTCCTCCTGTCCCGTACCATGGCACTGACATATGCGCCAGCACGTAGCCTGACCCTCCCACGTTTCCATACACTCACCTGTGCCCTAAGCCTTGCCGTTCCCTAACCCTAACCCTAGCCCGGAATGGAAACCCACCACAAGCCCTACAACTTATGCCCAAGCCGTTGCCTACTCCTGGCCCGTACGCTGGCACTGACCCGTGCGTCAGCACTTAGCCTGACCCTCCAACGTTTCCGTACCCTCACCTGTACCCTAAGCCTTGCCGTTCCCTAACCCTAACCCTAGCTCTGAACGGAAACCCACCACCAGCCCTACGCCTTACCCCCAAGCCGTAGCCTACTCCTGGCCCGTACGCTGGCACTGACCCGTGTGTCAGCACGTAGCCTGACCCTCCCACGTTTCCGTACCCTCACCTGTGCCCTAAGCCTTGCCGTTCCCTAACCCTAACCCTAGCCCCGAACGGAAACCCACCACCAGCCCTACACCTTACCCTACGCCGTAGCCTACTCCTGGCCCGTACACTGGCACTGACCCGTGCGTCAGCACGTAGCCTGACCCTCCCACGTTTCTCTACCCTCACCTGTGCCCTAAGCCTTGCCGTTCCCTAACCCTAACCCTAGCTCGGAACGGAAATCCACCACCAGCCAAACACATTTTCCTACGCCGTAGCCTATTCCTGACCCGTACGCTGGCACTGACCCGTGCGTCAGCACGTAGCCTGACCCTCCCACATTTCCGTACCCTCACCTGTGCCGTAAGACTTGCCGTTCCCTAACCCTAACCCTAGCCCGGAGCGGAAACACACCACAAGGTCTACAACTTACCCCCAAGCCGTAGCCTACTCCTGGCCCGTATGCTGGCACTGACCCGTCCGTCAGCATGTAGCCTGAACCTCCCACGTTTCCGTACCCTCACCTGTGCCCTAAGCCTTGCCGCTCCCTAACCCTAACCCTAGACCGGAATGGAAAACCACCACCAGCCCTACCCCTTACCCTACGCCTTAGCGTACTCCTGGCCCGTACGCTGGCACTGACACGTGCGTCAGCACGTAGCCTGACCCTCCCACATTTCTGTACCCTCACCTGTGCCCTAAGCCTTGCCGTTCCCTAACCCTAACCCTAGCCCAGAACGAAAACCCACCACCAGCCTTACACCTTACCGTACGCCGTAGCCTACTCCTGGCCCATACGGTGGAACTGACCCGTGCGTCGGCACGTAGCCTGACCCTCCCACGTTTCCGTACCCTCACCTGTGCCCTAAGCCTTGCCGTTCCCTAACCCTAACCCTAGCTCGGAACGGAAATCCACCACCAGCCAAACAAATTTCCCTACGCCGTAGCCTACTCCTGGCCCGTACGCTGGCACTGACCCGTGCGTCAGCACGTAGCCAGACCCTCCCACGTTTCCATACAATCACCTGTGCCCTAAGCCTTGCCATTACGTAACACTAACCCTAGCCCGGAACAGAAATCCACCACCAGCCCTACACCATACCCTACGCCGTAGCCTACTCCTGGCCCGTACGCTGGAACTGACCCATGCGTCAGCACGTAGCCTGACCCTCCCACGTTTCCGTACCCTCACCTGTGCCCTAATCCTTGCCGTTCCATAACCCTAACCCTAGCCCGGAACGGAAACCCACCACCAGGCCTACACCTTACCCTACGCCGTAGCCTCCTCCTGTCCCGTACCATGGCACTGACCTGTGCGTCAGCACGTAGCCTGACCCTCCCACGTTTCCATACACTCACCTGAGCCCTAAGCCTTGCCGTTCCCTAACCCTAACCCTAGCCCGGAATGGAAACCCACCACCAGCCCTACAACTTATGCCCAATCCGTAGCCTACTCCTGGCCCGTACGCTGGCACTGACCCGTGCGTCAGCACTTAGCCTGACCCTCCAACGTTTCCGTACCCTCACCTGTACTCTAAGCCTTGCCGTTCCCTAACCCTAACCCTAGCTCTGAACGGAAACCCACCACCAGCCCTACGCCTTACCCCCAAGCCGTAGCCTACTCCTGGCCCGTACGCTGGCACTGACCCGTGTGTCAGCACGTAGCCTGACCCTCCCACGTTTCTCTACCCTCACCTGTGCCCTAAGCCTTGCCGTTCCCTAACCCTAACCCTAGCTCGGAACGGAAATCCACCACCAGCCAAACACATTTTCCTACGCCGTAGCCTACTCCTGACCCGTACGCAGGCACTGACCCGTGCGTCAGCACGTAGCCTGACCCTCCCACATTTCCGTACCCTCACCTGCGCCGTAAGACTTGCCGTTCCCTAACCCTAACCCTAGCCCGGAGCGGAAACACACCACCAGGTCTACAACTTACCCCCAAGCCGTAGCCTACTCCTGGCCCGTATGCTGGCACTGACCCGTCCGTCAGCATGTAGCCTGAACCTCCCACGTTTCCGTACCCTCACCTGTGCCCTAAGCCTTGCCGCTCCCTAACCCTAACCCTAGCCCCGAATGGAAACCGACCACCAGCCCTACACCTTACCCTATGCCGTAGCCTACTCCTGGCCCGTACGCTGGCACTGACCCGTGCGTCAGCACGTAGCCTGACCCTCCCACGTTTCTCTAACCTCACCTGTGCCCTACGCCTTGCCGTTACCTAACCCTAACCCTAGCCCAGAACGGAAACCCACCACCAGCCCTACACCTTACCGTACGCAGTAGCCTACTCCTGGCCCATACGCTAGCACTGACCCGTGCGTCAGCACGTAGCCTGACCCTCCCACGTTTCCATACCCTCACCTGTGCCCTAAGCCTTGCCGTTCCCTAACCCTAACCCTAGCCCCGAACGGAAACCCACCACCAGCCCTACACCTTACCCTATGCCGTAGCCTACTCCTGGCCCGTACGCTGGCACTGACCCGTGCGTCAGCACGTAGCCTGACCCTCCCACGTTTCTCTACCCTCACCTGTGCCCTAAGCCTTGCCGTTACATAACACTAACCCTAGCCCAGAACGGAAACCCACCACCAGCCCTACACCTTACCGTACGCAGTAGCCTACTCCTGGCCCATACGCTAGCACTGACCCGTGCGTCAGCACGTAGCCTGACCCTCCCACGTTTCCGTACCCTCACCTGTGCCCTAAGCCTTGCCGTTCCCTAACCCTAACCCTAGCTTGGAACGGAAATCCACCACCAGCCAAACACATTTCCCTACGCCGTAGCCAATTCCTGACCCGTACGCTGGCACTGACCCGTGCGTCAGCACGTAGCCTGACCCTCCCACATTTCCGTACCCTCACCTGTGCCATAAGACTTGCCGTTCCCTAACCCTAACCCTAGCCCGGAGCGGAAACCCACCACCAGCCCTACACCTTAACCCCAAGACGTAGCTTACTCATGGCCTGTATGCTGGCACTGACCTGTGCGTCAGCACGTAGCCTGACCCTCCCACATTTCCGTACCCTCACCTGTGCCCTAAGCCTTGCCGTTCCCTAACCCTAACCCTAGCCCGGAATGGAAACACACCACAAGCCCTACAACTTATGCCCAAGCCGTAGCCTACTCCTGGACCGTACGCTGGCACTGACCCGTGCGTCAGCACTTAGCCTGACCCTCCAACGTTTCCGTACCCTCACCTGTACCCTAAGCCTTGCCGTTCCCTAACCCTAACCCTAGCTCGGAACGCAAACACACCACCAGCCCTACACCTTACCCCCAAGCCGTAGCCTACTCCTGGCCCGTACGCTGGCACTGACACGTGTGTCAGCACGTAGCCTGACCCTCCCACGTTTCCGTACCCTCACCTGTGCCCTAAGCCTTGCCGTTCCCTAACCCTAACCCTAGCCCCGAATGGAAACCCACCACCAGCCCTACACCTTACCCTACGCCGTAGCCTACTCCTGGCCCGTACGCTGGCACTGACCCATGCGTCAGCACGTAGGCTGACCTTCCCACGTTTCTCTACCCTCACCTGTGCCCTAAGCCTTACCGTTCCCTAACCCTAACCCTAGCCCAGAATGGAAACCCACCACCAGCCCTACACCTTACCGTACGCCGTAGCCTACTCCTGGCCCATACGTTGGCACTGACCCGTGCGTCAGCACGTAGCCTGACCCTCCCACGTTTCCGTACCCTCACCTGTGCCCTAAGCCGTGCCGTTCCCTAACCCTAACCCTAGCTCGGAACGGAAATCCACCACCAGACAAACACATTTTCCTACGCCGTAGCCTATTCCTGACCCGTACGCTGGCACTGACACGTGCATCAGCACGTAGCCTGACCCTCCCACATTTCCGTACCCTCACCTGTGCCATAAGACTTGCCGTTCCCTAACCATAACCCTAGCCCGGAGCGGAAACACACCACCAGCCCTACACCTTACCCCCAAGCCATAGCCTACTCCTGGCCCGTATGCTGGCACTGACCCGTGCGTCAGCATGTAGCCTGACCCTCCCACGTTTCCGTACCCTCACCTGTGCCCTAAGCCTTGCCTCTCCCTAACCCTAACCCTAGACCGGAATGGAAATCCACCACCAGCCCTACACCTTACCCTACACCTTAGCGTACTCCTGGCCCGTACGCTGGCACTGACACGTGCGTCAGAACATAGCCTGACCCTCCCACATTTCTGTACCCTCACCTGTGCCCTAATCCTTGCCGTTCCCTAACCCTAACCCTAGCCCAGAACGAAAACCCACCACCAGCCTTACACCTTACCGTACGCCGTAGCCTACTCCTGGCCCATACGCTGGCACTGACCCGTGCGTCAGCACGTAGCCTGACCCTCCCACGTTTCTCTACCCTCACCTGTGCCCTAAGCCTTGCCGTTACCTAACACTAACCCTAGCCCAGAACGGAAACCCACCACCAGCCCTACACCTTACCGTACGCAGTAGCCTACTCCTGGCCCATACGCTAGCACTGACCCGTGCGTCAGCACGTAGCCTGACCCTCCCACGTTTCTGTACCCTCACCTGTGCCCTAAGCCTTGCCGTTCCCTAACCCTAACCCTAGCCCCGAACGGAAACCCAGCACCAGCCCTACACCTTACCCTACGCCGTAGCCTACTCCTGGCCCGTACGCTGGCACTGATCCGTGCGTCAGCACGTAGACTGACCCTCCCACGTTTCTCTACCCTCACCTGTGCCCTAAGCCTTGCCGTTACCTAACACTAACCCTAGCCCAGAACGGAAACCCACCACCAGCCCTACACATTACCGTACGCAGTAGCCTACTCCTGGCCCATACGCTAGCACTGACCCGTGCGTCAGCACGTAGCCTGACCCTCCCACGTTTCCGTACCCTCACCTGTGCCCTAAGCCTTGCCGTTCCCTAACCCTAACCCTAGCTCGGAACGGAAATCCACCACCAGCCAAACACATTTCCCTACGCCGTAGCCAATTCCTGACCCGTACGCTGGCACTGACCCGTGCGTCAGCACGTAGCCTGACCCTCCCACATTTCCGTACCCTCACTTGTGCCATAAGACTTGCCGTTCCCTAACCCTAACCCTAGCCCGGAGCGGAAACCCACCACCAGCCCTACACCTTAACCCCAAGCCGTAGCTTACTCCTGGCCCGTATGCTGGCACTGACCCGTGCGTCAGCACGTAGCCTGACCCTCCCACATTTCCGTACCCTCACCTGTGCCCTAAGCCTTGCCGTTCCCTAACCCTAACCCTAGCCCGGAACAGGAAAACACCACCAGCCCTACAACTTACCCCCAAGCCGTAGCCTACTCCTGGCCCGTACGCTGGCACTGACCCGTGCGTCAGCACGTAGCCTGACCCTCCCACGTTTCCATACAATCACCTGTGCCCTAAGCCTTGCCGTTACGTAACCCTAACCCTAGCCTGGAACAGAAATCCACCACCAGCCCTACACCTTACCCTACGCCGTAGCCTACTCCTGGCCCGTACGCTGGAACTGACCCATGCGTCAGCACGTAACCTGACCCTCCCACGTTTCCGTACCCTCACCTGTGCCCTAATTCTTGCCGTTCCCTAACCCTAACCCTAGCTCAGAACGGAAACCCACCACCAGGCCTACACCTTACCCTACGCCGTAGCCTACTCCTGTCCCTTACCATGGCACTGACCTGTGCGTCAGCACGTAGCCTGACCCTCCCACGTTTCCATACACTCACCTGTGCCCTAAGGCTTGCCGTTCCCTAACCCTAACCCTAGCCCGGAATGGAAACCCACCACCAGCCCTACAACTTATGCCCAAGCCGTAGCCTACTCCTGGCCCGTACGCTGGCACTGACCCGTGCGTCAGCACTTAGCCTGACCCTCCAAAGTTTCCGTACCCTCACCTGTACCCTAAGACTTGCCGTTCCCTAACCCTAACCCTAGCTCGGAACGGAAACCCACCACCAGCCCTACGGCTTACCCCCAAGCCGTAGCCTACTCCTGGCCCGTACGCTGGCACTGACCCGTGCGTCAGCACGTAGCCTGACCCTCCCACGTTTCTCTACCCTCACCTGTGCCCTAAGCCTTGCCGTTACCTAACCCTAACCCTAGCCCAGAACGGAAACCCACCACCAGCCCTATACCTTACCGTACGCCGTAGCCTACTCCTGGCCCATACGCTGGCACTGACCCGTGCGTCAGCACGTAGCCTGACCCTCCCACGTTTCCGTACCTTCACCTGTGCCCTAAGCCTTGCCGTTCCCTAACCCTAACCCTAGCTCGGAACGGAAATCCACCACCAGACAAACACATTTTCCTACGCCGTAGCCTATTCCTGACCCGTACGCTGGCACTGACCCGTGCGTCAGCACGTAGCCTGACCCTCCCACATTTCCGTATCCTCACCTGTGCCATAAGACTTGCCATTCCCTAACCCTAACCCTAGCCCGGAGCGGAAACACACCACCAGCCCTACAACTTACCCCCAAGCCGTAGCCTACTCCTGGCCCGTATGCTGGCACTGACCCCTTCGTCAGCATGTAGCCTGGCCCTCCCACGTTTCCGTACCCTCACCTGTGCCCTAAGACTTGCCGCTCCCTAAGCCTAACCCTAGACCGGAAAGGAAAACCACCACCAGCCCTACCCCTTACCCTACGCCTTAGCGTACTCCTGGCCCGTACGCTGGCACTGACACGTGCGTCAGCACGTAGCCTGACCCTCCCACATTTCTGTACCCTCACCTGTGCCCTAAGCCTTGCCGTTCCCTAACCCTAACCCTAGCCCAGAACGAAAACCCACCACCAGCCTTACACCTTACCGTACGCCGTAGCCTACTCCTGGCCCTTACGCTGGAACTGACCCGTGCGTCAGCACGTAGCCTGACCCTCCCACGTTTCCGTACCCTCACCTGTGCCCTAAGCCTTGCCGTTCCCTAACCCTAACCCTAGCTCGGAACGGAAATCCACCACCAGCCAAACACATTTCCCTACGCCGTAGCCTACTCCTGACCCATACGCTGGCACTCACACGTGCATCAGCACGTAGCCTGACCCTCCCACATTTCCGTACCCTCACCTGTGCCATAAGACTTGCCGTTCCCTAACCCTAACCCTAGCCCGGAGCGGAAACACTCCACCAGCCCTACACCTTACCCCCAAGCCTTAGCCTACTCCTGGCCCGTACGCTGGCACTGACACGTGCGTCAGCACGTAGCCTGACCCTCCCACGTTTCCGTACCCTCACCTGTGCCCTAAGCCTTGCCGTTCCCTAACCCTAACCCTAGCCCGAAACGGAAACCCAACACCAGCCCTACCCCTTACCCTACGCCTTAGCGTAATCATGGCCCGTACGCTGGCACTGACACGTGCGTCAGCACGTAGCCTGAGCCTCCCACATTTCCGTACACTCACCTGTGCCCTAAGACTTGCCATTCCCTAACCCTAACCCTAGCTCGGAACGAAAACCCACCACCAGCCCAACACATCTCCCTACGCTGTAGCCTACTCTTGGCCTGTATGCTGGCAGTGACACGTGCATCAGCACATAGCCTGACCCTCCCACGTTTCCGTACCCTCACCTGTGCCCTAAGCCTTGCCGTTCCCTAACACTATCCCTACCACGTAAAAGAAACCCTCTACCAGCCCTACACCATACCTTGCGCCGTAGCCTACTCCTGGCCCATACGCTGGCACTGACCCGTGCGTCAGCACGTAGCCTGACCCTCCCACGTTTCCGTACCCTCACCTGTGCCCTAAGCCTTGCCGTTCCCTAACCCTAACCCTAGCCCGGAACGGAAACCCACCACCATCCCTACCCCTTACCCTACGCCGTAGCCTACTCCTGGCCCATACGCTGTCACTGACCCGTGTGTCAGCACGTAGCCTGACCCTCCCACGTTTCCGTACCCTCACCTGTGCCCTAAGCCTTGCCGTTCCCTAACCCTAACCCTAGCCCGGAACGGAAACCCACCACCATCCCTACCCCTTACCCTACGCCGTAGCCTACTCCTGGCCCGTACGCTGGCACTGACCTGTGCGTCAGCATGTAGCCTGACCCTCCCACGTTTCTGTACACTCACATGTGCCCTACGACTTGCCGTTCCCTAACCCTAACACTAGCTTGGAACGAAAACCCACCACCAGCCCAACACATCTCCCTACGCTGTAGCCTACTCCTGGCCTGTACGCTGGCAGTAACACGTGCATAAGGACATAGCCTGAACCTCCCACGTTTCCGTACCATCACCTGTGCCCTAAGCCTTGCCTTTCTCTAACCCTAACCCTAGCCCGGAAAGGAAACCCACCACCAGCCCTACACCTTACCCTACTCTGTAGCCTACAACTGGCCCGTAGGCTGGCAACGACCCGTGCGTCAGCACGTAGCCTGACCCTCCCACGTTTCCGTACCCTCACCTGTGCCCTAAGCTTTGCCGTTCCCTAACCCTAACACTAGCCCAGAACGGAAACCCACCACCAGCCCTACCCCTTACCATACGCCGTAGCCTACTCCTGGCCCGTACGCTGGCACTGACCCATGCGTCAGCACGTAGCCTGACCCTCCCACATTTCCGTACCCTGACCTGTGCCCTAAGCCTTGCCGTTCCCTCACCCTAACCCTAGCCCGGAACGGGAAAACACCACCAGCCCTACAACTTACCCCCAAGCCGTAGCCTACTCCTGGACCGTACGCTGGCACTGACCCATGCGTCAGCACGTAGCCTGACCCTCCCACGTTTCCATACAATCACCTGTGCCCTAAGCCTTGCCGTTACCTAACCCTAACCCTAGCCCAGAACAGAAATCCACCACCAGCCCTACACCTTATCCTACGCCGTAGCCTACTCCTGGCCCGTACGCTGGAACTGACCCATGCGTCAGCACGTAGCCTGACCCTCCCACGTTTCCGTACCCTCACCTGTGCCCTAATCCTTGCCGTTTCCTAACCCTAACCCTAGCCTGGAATGGAAACCCACCACCAGGCCTACACCTTACTCTACGCCGTAGCCTACTCCTGGCCCATACGCTGGAACTGACCCATGCATCATCACATACTCTCACCCTCCCACGTTTCTGTACCCTCACCTGTGCCCTAAGCCTTGTCATTCCCTAAACCTAACCCTAGCCCTGAACGGAAACCCACCACCAGCCCTACACCTTACCCTACGCCGTAGCCTCCTCCTGTCCCGTACCATGGCACTGACCTGTGTGTCAGCACGTAGCGTGACCCTCCCACGTTTCCATACACTCACCTGTGCCCTAAGCCTTGCCGTTCCCTAACCCTAACCCTAGCCCGGAATGGAAACCCACCACCAGCCCTACAAATTATGCCCATGCCGTAGCCTACTCCTGGCCCGTACGCTGGCACTGACCCGTGCGTCAGCACTTAGCCTGACCCTCCAACTTTTCCGTACCCTCACCTGTACCGTAAGCCTTGCCGTCCCCTAACCCTAACCCTAGCTCGGAACGGAAACCCACCACCAGCCCTACAACTTACCCTAATCCTTAGCGTACTCCTGACCCGTACGCTGGCACTGACCCGTGCGTCAGCACGTAGCCTGACCCTCCCACATTTCCGTACCCTCACCTGTGCCGTAAGACTTGCCATTCCCTAACCCTAACCCTAGCCCAGAGCGGAAACACACCACCAGGTCTACACCTTACCCCCAAGCCGTAGCCTACTCCTGGCCCGTATGCTGGCACTGACCCGTGCGTCAGCATGTAGCCTGAACCTCCCACGTTTCCGTACCCTCACCTGTGCCCTAAGCCTTGCCGCTCCCTAACCCTAACCCTAGACCGGAAAGGAAAACCACCACCAGCCCTACACCTTACCCTACGCCTTAGCGTACTCCTGGCCCGTACGCTGGCACTGACACGTGCGTCAGCACGTAGCCTGACCCTCCCACATTTCTGTACCCTCACCTGTGCCCTAAGCCTTGCCGTTCCCTAACCCTAACCCTAGCCCAGAACGAAAACCCACCACCAGCCTTACACCTTACCGTACGCCGTAGCCTACTCCTGGCCCATACGGTGGAACTGACCCGTGCGTCGGCACGTAGCCTGACCCTCCCACGTTTCCGTACCCTCACCTGTGCCCTAAGCCTTGCCGTTCCCTAACCCTAACCCTAGCTCGGAACGGAAATCCACCACCAGCCAAACACATTTCCCTACGCCGTAGCCTACTCCTGGCCCGTACGCTGGCACTGACCCGTGCGTCAGCACGTAGCCTGACCCTCCCACGTTTCCATACAATCACCTGTGCCCTAAGCCTTGCCGTTACGTAACCCTAACCCTAGCCCGGAACAGAAATCCACCACCAGCCCTACACCATACCCTACGCCGTAGCCTACTCCTGGCCCGTACGCTGGAACTGACCCATGCGTCAGCACCTAGCCTGACCCTCCCACGTTTCCGTACCCTCACCTGTGCCCTAAGCCTTGCCGTTACGTAACCCTAACCCTAGCCCGGAACGGAAACCCAACACCAGGCCTACACCTTACCCTACGCTGTAGCCTCCTCCTGTCCCGTACCATGGCACTGACATGTGCGCCAGCACGTAGCCTGACCCTCCCACGTTTCCATACACTCACCTGTGCCCTAAGCCTTGCCGTTCCCTAACCCTAACCCTAGCCCGGAATGGAAACACACCACAAGCCCTACAACTTATGCCCAAGCCGTAGCCTACTCCTGGACCGTACGCTGGCACTGACCCGTGCGTCAGCACTTAGCCTGACCCTCCAACGTTTCCGTACCCTCACCTGTACCCTAAGCCTTGCCGTTCCCTAACCCTAACCCTAGCTCGGAACGCAAACACACCACCAGCCCTAAACCTTACCCCCAAGCCGTAGCCTACTCCTGGCCCGTACGCTGGCACTGACACGTGTGTCAGCACGTAGCCTGACCCTCCCACGTTTCCGTACCCTCACCTGTGCCCTAAGCCTTGCCGTTCCCTAACCCTAACCCTAGCCCCGAATGGAAACCCACCACCAGCCCTACACCTTACCCTACGCCGTAGCCTACTCCTGGCCCGTACGCTGGCACTGACCCGTGCGTCAGCACGTAGGCTGACCTTCCCACGTTTCTCTACCCTCACCTGTGCCCTAAGCCTTGCCGTTCCCTAACCCTAACCCTAGCCCAGAATGGAAACCCACCACCAGCCCTACACCTTACCGTACGCCGTAGCCTACTCCTGGCCCATACGTTGGCACTGACCCGTGCGTCAGCACGTAGCCTGACCCTCCCACGTTTCCGTACCCTCACCTGTGCCCTAAGCCTTGCCGTTCCCTAACCCTAACCCTAGCTCGGAACGGAAATCCACCACCAGACAAACACATTTTCCTACGCCGTAGCCTATTCCTGACCCGTACGCTGGCACTGACACGTGCATCAGCACGTAGCCTGACCCTCCCACATTTCCGTACACTCACCTGTGCCATAAGACTTGCCGTTCCCTAACCATAACCCTAGCCCGGAGCGGAAACACACCACCAGCCCTACACCTTACCCCCAAGCCATAGCCTACTCCTGGCCCGTATGCTGGCACTGACCCGTGCGTCAGCATGTAGCCTGACCCTCCCACGTTTCCGTACCCTCACCTGTGCCCTAAGCCTTGCCGCTCCCTAACCCTAACCCTAGACCGGAATGGAAATCCACCACCAGCCCTACACCTTACCCTACACCTTAGCGTACTCCTGGCCCGTACGCTGGCACTGACACGTGCGTCAGAACATAGCCTGACCCTCCCACATTTCTGTACCCTCACCTGTGCCCTAAGCCTTGCCGTTCCCTAACCCTAACCCTAGCCCAGAACGAAAACCCACCACCAGCCTTACACCTTACCGTACGCCGTAGCCTACTCCTGGCCCATACGCTGGCACTGACCCGTGCGTCAGCACGTAGCCTGACCCTCCCACGTTTCTCTACCCTCACCTGTGCCCTAAGCCTTGCCGTTACCTAACACTAACCCTAGCCCAGAACGGAAACCCACCACCAGCCCTACACCTTACCGTACGCAGTAGCCTACTCCTGGCCCATACGCTAGCACTGACCCGTGCGTCAGCACGTAGCCTGACCCTCCCACGTTTCTGTACCCTCACCTGTGCCCTAAGCCTTGCCGTTCCCTAACCCTAACCCTAGCCCCGAACGGAAACCCACCACCAGCCCTACACCTTACCCTACGCCGTAGCCTACTCCTGGCCCGTACGCTGGCACTGATCCGTGCGTCAGCACGTAGACTGACCCTCCCACGTTTCTCTACCCTCACCTGTGCCCTAAGCCTTGCCGTTACCTAACACTAACCCTAGCCCAGAACGGAAACCCACCACCAGCCCTACACCTTACCGTACGCAGTAGCCTACTCCTGGCCCATACGCTAGCACTGACCCGTGCGTCAGCACGTAGCCTGACCCTCCCACGTTTCCGTACCCTCACCTGTGCCCTAAGCCTTGCCGTTCCCTAACCCTAACCCTAGCTCGGAACGGAAATCCACCACCAGCCAAACACATTTCCCTACGCCGTAGCCAATTCCTGACCCGTACGCTGGCACTGACCCGTGCGTCAGCACGTAGCCTGACCCTCCCACATTTCCGTACCCTCACTTGTGCCATAAGACTTGCCGTTCCCTAACCCTAACCCTAGCCCGGAGCGGAAACCCACCACCAGCCCTACACCTTAACCCCAAGCCGTAGCTTACTCCTGGCCCGTATGCTGGCACTGACCCGTGCGTCAGCACGTAGCCTGACCCTCCCACATTTCCGTACCCTCACCTGTGCCCTAAGCCTTGCCGTTCCCTAACCCTAACCCTAGCCCAGAACGGGAAAACACCACCAGCCCTACAACTTACCCCCAAGCCGTAGCCTACTCCTGGCCCGTACGCTGGCACTGACCCGTGCGTCAGCACGTAGCCTGACCCTCCCACGTTTCCATACAATCACCTGTGCCCTAAGCCTTGCCGTTACGTAACCCTAACCCTAGCCCGGAACAGAAATCCACCACCAACCCTACACCTTACCCTACGCCGTAGCCTACTCCTGGCCCGTACGCTGGAACTGACCCATGCGTCAGCACGTAACCTAACCCTCCCACGTTTCCGTACCCTCACCTGTGCCCTAATCCTTGCCGTTCCCTAACCCTAACCCTAGCCCGGAACGGAAACCCACCACCAGGCCTACACCTCACCCTACGCCGTAGCCTCCTCCTGTCCCGTACCATGGCACTGACCTGTGCGTCAGCACGTAGCCTGACCCTCCCACGTTTCCATACACTCACCTGAGCCCTAAGCCTTGCCGTTCCCTAACCCTAACCCTAGCCCGGAATGGAAACCCACCACCAGCCCTACAACTTATGCCCAATCCGTAGCCTACTCCTGGCCCGTACGCTGGCACTGACCCGTGCGTCAGCACTTAGCCTGACCCTCCAACGTTTCCGTACCCTCACCTGTACCCTAAGCCTTGCCGTTCCCTAACCCTAACCCTAGCTCTGAACGGAAACCCACCACCAGCCCTACGTCTTACCCCAAAGCCGTAGCCTACTCCTGGCCCGTACGCTGCCACTGACCCATGTGTCAGCACGTAGCCTGACCCTCCCACGTTTCCGTACCCTCACCTGTGCCCTAAGCCTTGCCGTTCCCTAACCCTAACCCTAGCTCGAAACGGAAATCCACCACCAGCCAAACAAATTTCCCTACGCCGTAGCCTACTCCTGGCCCGTACGCTGGCACTGACCCGTGCGTCAGCACGTAGCCAGACCCTCCCACGTTTCCATACAATCACCTGTGCCCTAAGCCTTGCCGTTACGTAACCCTAACCCTAGCCCGGAACAGAAATCCACCACCAGCCCTACACCATACCCTACGCCGTAGCCTACTCCTGGCCCGTACGCTGGAACTGACCCATGCGTCAGCACGTAGCCTGACCCTCCCACGTTTCCGTACCCTCACCTGTGCCCTAATCCTTGCCGTTCCCTAACCCTAACCCTAGCCCGGAACGGAAACCCACCACCAGGCCTACACCTTACCCTACGCCGTTGCCTCCTCCTGTCCCGTACCATGGCACTGACCTGTGCGTCAGCACGTAGCCTGACCCTCCCACGTTTCCGTACCCTCACCTGTGCCCTAATCCTTGCCGCTCCCTATCCCTAACCCTAGACCGGAATGGAAAACCACCACCAGCCCTACCCCTTACCCTACGCCTTAGCGTACTCCTGGCCCGTACGCTAGCACTGACACGTGCGTCAGCACGTAGCCTGACCCTCCCACGTTTCCGTACCCTCACCTGTGCCCTAAGCCTTGCCGTTCCCTAACCCTAACCCTAGCCCCGAATGGAAACCCACCACCAGCCCTACACCTTACCCTATGCCGTAGCCTACTCCTGGCCCGTACGCTGGCACTGACCCGTGCGTCAGCACGTAGCCTGACCCTCCCACGTTTCTCTACCCTCACCTGTGCCCTAAGCCTTGCCGTTACCTAACACTAACCTTAGCCCAGAACGGAAACCCACCACCAGCCCTACACCTTACCGTACGCAGTAGCCTACTCCTGGCCCATACGCTAGCACTGACCCGTGCGTCATCACGTAGCCTGACCCTCCCACGTTTCCGTACCCTCACCTGTGCCCTAAGCCTTGCCGTTCCCTAACCCTAACCCTAGCCCCGAACGGAAACCCACCACCAGCCCTACACCTTACCCTACGCCGTAGCCTACTCCAGGCCCGTACGCTGGCACTGACCCGTGCGTCAGCACGTAGCCTGACCCTCCCACGTTTCTCTACCCTCACCTGTGCCCTAAGCCTTGCCGTTACCTAACACTAACCCTAGCCCAGAACGGAAACCCACCACCAGCCCTACACCTTACCGTACGCAGTAGCCTACTCCTGGCCCATACGCTAGCACTGACCCGTGCGTCAGCACGTAGCCTGACCCTCCCACGTTTCCGTACCCTCACCTGTGCCCTAAGCCTTGCCGTTCCCTAACCCTAACCCTAGCTCGGAACGGAAATCCACCACCAGCCAAACACATTTCCCTACGCCGTAGCCAATTCCTGACCCGTACGCTGGCACTGACCCGTGCGTCAGCACGTAGACTGACCCTCCCACATTTCCGTACCCTCACCTGTGCCATAAGACTTGCCGTTCCCTAACCCTAACCCTAGCCCGGAGCGGAAACCCACCACCAGCCCTACACCTTAACCCCAAGACGTAGCTTACTCATGGCCCGTATGCTGGCACTGACCCGTGCGTCAGCACGTAGCCTGACCCTCCCACATTTCCGTACCCTCAGCTGTGCCCTAAGCCTTGCCGTTCCCTAACCCTAACCCTAGCCCGGAACGGGAAAAACCACCAGCCCTACACCTTACCCTACGCCGTAGCCTACTCCTGGCCCGTACGCTGGAACTGACCCATGCGTCAGCACGTAGCCTGACCCTCCCACGTTTCCGTACCCTCACCTGTGCCCTAATCCTTGCCGTTCCCTAACCCTAACCCTAGCCCGGAACGGAAACCCACCACCAGGCCTACACCTTACCCTACGCCGTAGCCTCCTCCTGTCCCGTACCATGGCACTGACCTGTGCGTCAGCACGTAGCCTGACCCTCCCACATTTCCGTACCCTCACCTGTGCCCTAAGCCTTGCCGTTCCCTAACCCTAACCCTAGCCAGGAACGGGAAAACACCACCAGCCCTACACCTTACCCCCAAGCCGTAGCCTACTCCTGGCCCGTACGCTGGCACTGACCCGTGCGTCAGCACGTAGCCTGACCCTCCCACGTTTCCATACAATCACCTGTGCCCTAAGCCTTGCCGTTACGTAACCCTAACCCTAGCCCAGAACGGAAACCCAACACCAGCCCTACCCCTTACCCTACGCCTTAGCGTAATCATGGCCCGTACGCTGGCACTGACACGTGCGTCAGCACGTAGCCTGAGCCTCCCACATTTTCGTACACTCACCTGTGCCCTAAGACTTGCCATTCCCTAACCCAAACCCTAGCTCGGAACGAAAACCCACCACCAGCCCAACACATCTCCCTACGCTGTAGCGTACCCTTGGCCTGTATGCTGGCAGTGACACGTGCATCAGCACATAGCCTGACCCTCCCACGTTTCCATACCCTCACCTGTGCCCTAAGCCTTGCCGTTCTCTAACCCTAACCCTAGCCCGGAAAGGAAAACCACCACCAGCCCTACACCTTACCCTACGCTGTAGCCTACAACTGGCCCGTAGGCTGGCAACGACCCGTGCGTCAGCACGTAGCCTGACCCTCCCACGTTTCCGTACCCTCACCTGTGCCCTAAGCTTTGCCGTTCCCTAACCCTAACACTAGCCCAGAACGGAAACCCACCACCAGCCCTACACCTTACCCTACACCGTAGTCTACTCCTGGCCCGTACGCTGGCACTGACCCGTGCGTCAGCACGTAGCCTGACCCTCCCACATTTCCGTACCCTGACCTGTGCCCTAAGCCTTGCCGTTCCCTCACCCTAACCCTAGCCCGGAACGGGAAAACACCACCAGCCCTACAACTTACCCCCAAGCCGTAGCCTACTCCTGGACCGTACGCTGGCACTGACCCATGCGTCAGCACGTAGCCTGACCCTCCCACGTTTCCATACAATCACCTGTGCCCTAAGCCTTGCCGTTACATAACCCTAACCCTAGCCCAGAACAGAAATCCACCACCAGCCCTACACCTTACCCTACGCCGTAGCCTACTCCTGGCCCGTACGCTGGAACTGACCCATGCGTCAGCACGTAGCCTGACCCTCCCACGTTTCCGTACCCTCACCTGTGCCCTAATCCTTGCCGTTCCCTAACCCTAACCCTAGCCCGGAACGGAAACCCACCACCAGGCCTACACCTTACCCTACGCCGTAGCCTACTCCTGGCCCGTACGCTGGAACTGACCCATGTATCAGCACATAGTCTCATCTACCCACGTTTCTGTACCCTCACCTGTGCCCTAAGTCTTGTCATTCCCTAAACCTAACCCTAGCCCTGAACGGAAACCTACCACCAGCCCTACACCTTACCCTACGCCGTAGCCTCCTCGTGTCCCGTACCATGGTACTGACCCGTGCGTCAGCACGTAGCCTGACCCTCCCACGTTTCTCTACCCTCACCTGTGCCCTAAGCCTTGCCGTTACCTAACACTAACCCTAGCCCAGAACGGAAACCCACCACCAGCCCTACACATTACCGTACGCAGTAGCCTACTCCTGGCCCATACGCTAGCACTGACCCGTGCGTCAGCACGTAGCCTGACCCTCCCACGTTTCCGTACCCTCACCTGTGCCCTAAGCCTTGCCGTTCCCTAACCCTAACCCTAGCTCGGAACGGAAATCCACCACCAGCCAAACACATTTCCCTACGTTGTAGCCAATTCCTGACCCGTACGCTGGCACTGACCCGTGCGTCAGCACGTAGCCTGACCCTCCCACATTTCCGTACCCTCACCTGTGCCATAAGACTTGCCGTTCCCTAACCCTAACACTTGCCCGGAGCTGAAACCCACCACCAGCCCTACACCTTAACCCCAAACCGTAGCTTACTCCTGGCCCGTATGCTGGCACTGACCCGTGCGTCAGCACGTAGCCTGAACCTCCCACATTTCCGTACCCTCACCTGTGCCCTAAGCCTTGCCGTTCCCTAACCCTAACCCTAGCCCCGAACGGGAAAACACCACCAGCCCTACACGTTACCCCCAAGCCGTAGCCTACTCCTGGCCCGTACGCTGGCACTGACCCGTGCGTCAGCACGTAGCCTGACCCTCCCACGTTTCCATACAATCACCTGTGCCCTAAGCCTTGCCGTTACGTAACCCTAACCCTAGCCCGGAACAGAAATCCACCACCAGCCCTACACTTTACCCTACGCCGTAGCCTACTCCTGGCCCGTACGCTGGAACTGACCCATGCGTCAGCACGTAGCCTGACCCTCCCACGTTTCCGTACCCTCACCTGTGCCCTAATCCTTGCCGTTCCCTAACCCTAACCCTAGCCCGCAACGGAAACCCACCACCAGGCCTACACCTTACCCTACGCCGTAGCCTCCTCCTGTCCCGTACCATGGCACTGACCTGTGCGTCAGGACGTAGCCTGACCCTCCCACGTTTCCATACACTCACCTGAGCCCTAAGCCTTGCCGTTCCCTAACCCTAACCCTAGCCCGGAATGGAAACCCACCACCAGCCCTACAACTTATGCCCAATCCGTAGCCTACTCCTGGCCCGTACGCTGGCACTGACCCGTGCGTCAGCACTTAGCCTGACCCTCCAACGTTTCCGTACCCTCACCTGTACCCTAAGCCTTGCCGTTCCCTAACCCTAACCCTAGCTCTGAACGGAAACCCACCACCAGCCCTACGCCTTACCCCCAAGCCGTAGCCTACTCCTGGCCCGTACGCTGGCACTGACCCGTGTGTCAGCACGTAGCCTGACCCTCCCACGTTTCCGTACCCTCACCTGTGCCCTAAGCCTTGCCGTTCCCTAACCCTAACCCTAGCCCCGAACGGAAACCCACCACCAGCCCTACACCTTACCCTACGCCGTAGCCTACTCCTGGCCCGTACACTGGCACTGACCCGTGCGTCAGCACGTAGCCTGACCCTCCCACGTTTCTCTACCCTCACCTGTGCCCTAAGCCTTGCCGTTCCCTAACCCTAACCCTAGCTCGGAACGGAAATCCACCACCAGCCAAACACATTTTCCTACGCCGTAGCCTATTCCTGACCCGTACGCTGGCACTGACCCGTGCGTCAGCACGTAGCCTGACCCTCCCACATTTCCGTACCCTCACCTGTGCCGTAAGACTTGCCGTTCCCTAACCCTAACCCTAGCCCGGAGCGGAAACACACCACAAGGTCTACAACTTACCCCCAAGCCGTAGCCTACTCCTGGCCCGTATGCTGGCACTGACCCGTCCGTCAGCATGTAGCCTGAACCTCCCACGTTTCCGTACCCTCACCTGTGCCCTAAGCCTTGCCGCTCCCTAACCCTAACCCTAGACCGGAATGGAAAACCACCACCAGCCCTACCCCTTACCCTACGCCTTAGCGTACTCCTGGCCCGTACGCTGGCACTGACACGTGCGTCAGCACGTAGCCTGACCCTCCCACATTTCTGTACCCTCACCTGTGCCCTAAGCCTTGCCGTTCCCTAACCCTAACCCTAGCCCAGAACGAAAACCCACCACCAGCCTTACACCTTACCGTACGCCGTAGCCTACTCCTGGCCCATACGGTGGAACTGACCCGTGCGTCAGCACGTAGCCTGACCCTCCCACGTTTCCGTACCCTCACCTGTGCCCTAAGCCTTGCCGTTCCCTAACCCTAACCCTAGCTCGGAACGGAAATCCACCACCAGCCAAACAAATTTCCCTACGCCGTAGCCTACTCCTGGCCCGTACGCTGGCACTGACCCGTGCGTCAGCACGTAGCCAGACCCTCCCACGTTTCCATACAATCACCTGTGCCCTAAGCCTTGCCATTACGTAACACTAACCCTAGCCCGGAACAGAAATCCACCACCAGCCCTACACCATACCCTACGCCGTAGCCTACTCCTGGCCCGTACGCTGGAACTGACCCATGCGTCAGCACGTAGCCTGACCCTCCCACGTTTCCGTACCCTCACCTGTGCCCTAATCCTTGCCGTTCCATAACCCTAACCCTAGCCCGGAACGGAAACCCACCACCAGGCCTACACCTTACCCTACGCCGTAGCCTCCTCCTGTCCCGTACCATGGCACTGACCTGTGCGTCAGCACGTAGCCTGACCCTCCCACGTTTCCATACACTCACCTGAGCCCTAAGCCTTGCCGTTCCCTAACCCTAACTCTAGCCCGGAATGGAAACCCACCACCAGCCCTACAACTTATGCCCAATCCGTAGCCTACTCCTGGCCCGTACGCTGGCACTGACCCGTGCGTCAGCACTTAGCCTGACCCTCCAACGTTTCCGTACCCTCACCTGTACCCTAAGCCTTGCCGTTCCCTAACCCTAACCCTAGCTCTGAACGGAAACCCACCACCAGCCCTACGCCTTACCCCCAAGCCGTAGCCTACTCCTGGCCCGTACGCTGGCACTGACCCGTGTGTCAGCACGTAGCCTGACCCTCCCACGTTTCCGTACCCTCACCTGTGCCCTAAGCCTTGCCGTTCCCTAACCCTAACCCTAGCCCCGAACGGAAACCCACCACCAGCCCTACACCTTACCCTACGCCGTAGCCTACTCCTGGCCCGTACACTGGCACTGACCCGTGCGTCAGCACGTAGCCTGACCCTCCCACGTTTCTCTACCCTCACCTGTGCCCTAAGCCTTGCCGTTCCCTAACCCTAACCCTAGCTCGGAACGGAAATCCACCACCAGCCAAACACATTTTCCTACGCCGTAGCCTATTCCTGACCCGTACGCTGGCACTGACCCGTGCGTCAGCACGTAGCCTGACCCTCCCACATTTCCGTACCCTCACCTGTGCCGTAAGACTTGCCGTTCCCTAACCCTAACCCTAGCCCGGAGCGGAAACACACCACAAGGCCTACAACTTACCCCCAAGCCGTAGCCTACTCCTGGCCCGTATGCTGGCACTGACCCGTCCGTCAGCATGTAGCCTGAACCTCCCACGTTTCCGTACCCTCACCTGTGCCCTAAGCCTTGCCGCTCCCTAACCCTAACCCTAGACCGGAATGGAAAACCACCACCAGCCCTACCCCTTACCCTACGCCTTAGCGTACTCCTGGCCCGTACGCTGGCACTGACACGTGCGTCAGCACGTAGCCTGACCCTCCCACATTTCTGTACCCTCACCTGTGCCCTAAGCCTTGCCGTTCCCTAACCCTAACCCTAGCCCAGAACGAAAACCCACCACCAGCCTTACACCTTTCCGTACGCCGTAGCCTACTCCTGGCCCATACGGTGGAACTGACCCGTGCGTCAGCACGTAGCCTGACCCTCCCACGTTTCCGTACCCTCACCTGTGCCCTAAGCCTTTCCGTTCCCTAACCCTAACCCTAGCTCGGAACGGAAATCCACCACCAGCCAAACAAATTTCCCTACGCCGTAGCCTACTCCTGGCCCGTACGCTGGCACTGACCCGTGCGTCAGCACGTAGCCAGACCCTCCCACGTTTCCATACAATCACCTGTGCCCTAAGCCTTGCCATTACGTAACCCTAACCCTAGCCCGGAACAGAAATCCACCACCAGCCCTACACCATACCCTACGCCGTAGCCTACTCCTGGCCCGTACGCTGGAACTGACCCATGCGTCAGCACGTAGCCTGACCCTCCCACGTTTCCGTACCCTCACCTGTGCCCTAATCCTTGCCGTTCCATAACCCTAACCCTAGCCCGGAACGGAAACCCACCACCAGGCCTACACCTTACCCTACGCCGTAGCCTCCTCCTGTCCCGTACCATGGCACTGACCTGTGCGTCAGCACGTAGCCTGACCCTCCCACGTTTCCATACACTCACCTGAGCCCTAAGCCTTGCCGTTCCCTAACCCTAACCCTAGCCCGGAATGGAAACCCACCACCAGCCCTACAACTTATGCCCAATCCGTAGCCTACTCCTGGCCCGTACGCTGGCACTGACCCGTGCGTCAGCACTTAGCCTGACCCTCCAACGTTTCCGTACCCTCACCTGTACTCTAAGCCTTGCCGTTCCCTAACCCTAACCCTAGCTCTGAACGGAAACCCACCACCAGCCCTACGCCTTACCCCCAAGCCGTAGCCTACTCCTGGCCCGTACGCTGGCACTGACCCGTGTGTCAGCACGTAGCCTGACCCTCCCACGTTTCTCTACCCTCACCTGTGCCCTAAGCCTTGCCGTTCCCTAACCCTAACCCTAGCTCGGAACGGAAATCCACCACCAGCCAAACACATTTTCCTACGCCGTAGCCTATTCCTGACCCGTACGCTGGCACTGACCCGTGCGTCAGCACGTAGCCTGACCCTCCCACATTTCCGTACCCTCACCTGCGCCGTAAGACTTGCCGTTCCCTAACCCTAACCCTAGCCCGGAGCGGAAACACACCACCAGGTCTACAACTTACCCCCAAGCCGTAGCCTACTCCTGGCCCGTATGCTGGCACTGACCCGTCCGTCAGCATGTAGCCTGAACCTCCCACGTTTCCGTACCCTCACCTGTGCCCTAAGCCTTGCCGCTCCCTAACCCTAACCCTAGCCCCGAATGGAAACCGACCACCAGCCCTACACCTTACCCTATGCCGTAGCCTACTCCTAGCCCGTACGCTGGCACTGACCCGTGCGTCAGCACGTAGCCTGACCCTCCCACGTTTCTCTAACCTCACCTGTGCCCTAAGCCTTGCCGTTACCTAACCCTAACCCTAGCCCAGAACGGAAACCCACCACCAGCCCTACACCTTACCGTACGCAGTAGCCTACTCCTGGCCCATACGCTAGCACTGACCCGTGCGTCAGCACGTAGCCTGACCCTCCCACGTTTCCATACCCTCACCTGTGCCCTAAGCCTTGCCGTTCCCTAACCCTAACCCTAGCCCCGAACGGAAACCCACCACCAGCCCTACACCTTACCCTATGCCGTAGCCTACTCCTGGCCCGTACGCTGGCACAGACCCGTGCGTCAGCACGTAGCCTGACCCTCCCACGTTTCTCTACCCTCACCTGTGCCCTAAGCCTTGCCGTTACATAACACTAACCCTAGCCCAGAACGGAAACCCACCACCAGCCCTACACCTTACCGTACGCAGTAGCCTACTCCTGGCCCATACGCTAGCACTGACCCGTGCGTCAGCACGTAGCCTGACCCTCCCACGTTTCCGTACCCTCACCTGTGCCCTAAGCCTTGCCGTTCCCTAACCCTAACCCTAGCTTGGAACGGAAATCCACCACCAGCCAAACACATTTCCCTACGCCGTAGCCAATTCCTGACCCGTACGCTGGCACTGACCCGTGCGTCAGCACGTAGCCTGACCCTCCCACATTTCCGTACCCTCACCTGTGCCATAAGACTTGCCGTTCCCTAACCCTAACCCTAGCCCGGAGCGGAAACCCACCACCAGCCCTACACCTTAACCCCAAGACGTAGCTTACTCATGGCCTGTATGCTGGCACTGACCTGTGCGTCAGCACGTAGCCTGACCCTCCCACATTTCCGTACCCTCACCTGTGCCCTAAGCCTTGCCGTTCCCTAACCCTAACCCTAGCCCGGAACGGGAAAACACCACCAGCCCTACACGTTACCCCCAAGCCGTAGCCTACTCCTGGCCCGTACGCTGGCACTGACCCGTGCGTCAGCACGTAGCCTGACCCTCCCACGTTTCCATACAATCACCTGTGCCCTAAGCCTTGCCGTTACGTAACCCTAACCCTAGCCCGGAACAGAAATCCACCATCAGCCCTACACCTTACCCTACGCCGTAGCCTACTCCTGGCCCGTACGCTGGAACTGACCCATGCGTCAGCACGTAGCCTGACCCTCCCACGTTTCCGTACCCTCACCTGTGCCGTAATCCTTGCCGTTCCCTAACCCTAACCCTAGCCCGGAACGGAAACCCACCACCAGGCCTACACCTTACCCTACGCCGTAGCCTCCTCCTGTCCCGAACCATGGCACTGACCTGTGCCTCAGCACGTAGCCTGACCCTCCCACGTTTCCATACACTCACCTGAGCCCTAAGCCTTGCCGTTCCCTAACCCTAACCCTAGCCCGGAATGGAAACCCACCACCAGCCCTACAACTTATGCCCAATCCGTAGCCTACTCCTGGCCCGTACGCTGGCACTGACCCGTGCGTCAGCACTTAGCCTGACCCTCTAACGTTTCCGTACCCTCACCTGTACCCTAAGCCTTGCCGTTCCCTAACCCTAACCCTAGCTCTGAACGGAAACCCACCACCAGCCCTACGCCTTACCCCCAAGCCGTAGCCTACTCCTGGCCCGTACGCTGGCACTGACCCGTGTGTCAGCACGTAGCCTGACCCTCCCACGTTTCCGTACCCTCACCTGTGCCCTAAGCCTTGCCGTTCCCTAACCCTAACCCTAGCCCCGAACGGAAACCCACCACCAGCCCTACACCTTACCCTACGCCGTAGCCTACTCCTGGCCCGTACACTGGCACTGACCCGTGCGTCAGCACGTAGCCTGACCCTCCCACGTTTCTCTACCCTCACCTGTGCCCTAAGTCTTGCCATTCCCTAACCCTAACCCTAGCTCGGAACGGAAATCCACCACCAGCCAAACACATTTTCCTACGCCGTAGCCTATTCCTGACCCGTACGCTGGCACTGACCCGTGCGTCAGCACGTAGCCTGACCCTCCCACATTTCCGTACCCTCACCTGTGCCGTAAGACTTGCCGTTCCCTAACCCTAACCCTAGCCCGGAGCGGAAACACACCACCAGGTCTACAACTTACCCCCAAGCCGTAGCCTACTCCTGGCCCGTATGCTGGCACTGACCCGTCCGTCAGCATGTAGCCTGAACCTCCCACGTTTCCGTACCCTCACCTGTGCCCTAAGCCTTGCCGCTCCCTAACCCTAACACTAGACCGGAATGGAAAACCACCACCAGCCCTACCCCTTACCCTACGCCTTAGCGTATTCCTGGCCCGTACGCTGGCGCTGACACGTGCGTCAGCACGTAGCCTGACCCTCCCACATTTCTGTACCCTCACCTGTGCCCTAAGCCTTGCCGTTCCCTAAACCTAACCCTAGCCCAGAACGAAAACCCACCACCAGCCTTACACCTTACCGTACGCCGTAGCCTACTCCTGGCCCATACGGTGGAACTGACCCGTGCGTCAGCACGTAGCCTGACCCTCCCACGTTTCCGTACCCTCACCTGTGCCCTAAGCCTTGCCGTTCCCTAACCCTAACCCTAGCTCGGAACGGACATCCACCACCAGCCAAACAAATTTCCCTACGCCGTAGACTACTCCTGGCCCGTACGCTGGCACTGACCCGTGCGTCAGCACGTAGCCAGACCCTCCCACGTTTCCATACAATCACCTGTGCCCTAACCCTTGCCGTTACGTAACCCTAACCCTAGCCCGGAACAGAAATCCACCACCAGCCCTACACCATACCCTACGCTGTAGCCTACTCCTGGCCCGTACGCTGGAACTCACCCATGCGTCAGCACATAGCCCGACCCTCCCACGTTTCCATACCCTCACCTGTGCCCTAATCCTTGCCGTTCCCAACCCTAACCCTAGCCCGGAACGGAAAACCACCACCAGGCCTACACCTTACCCTACGCCGTAGCCTCCTCCTGTCCCGTACCATGGCACTGACCTGTGCGTCAGCACGTAGCCTGACCCTCCCACGTTTCCATACACTCACCTGTGCCCTAAGCCTTGCCGTTCCCTAACCCTAACACTAGCCCGGAATGGAAACCCACCAGCAGCCCTACAACTTATGCCCAAGCCGTAGCCTACTCCTGGCCCGTACGCTGGCACTGACCCGTGTGTCAGCACGTAGCCTGACCCTCCCACGTTTCCGTACCCTCACCTGTGCCCTAAGCCTTGCCGTTCCCTAACCCTAACCCTAGCCCCGAATGGAAACCCACCACCAGCCCTACACCTTACCCTATGCAGTAGCCTACTCCTGGCCCGTACGCTGGCACTGACCCGTGCGTCAGCACGTAGCCTGACCCTCCCACGTTTCACTACCCTCACCTGTGCCCTAAGCCTTGCCGTTCCCTAACCCTAACCCTAGCCCAGAACGGAAACCCACCACCAGCCCTACACCTTACCGTACGCCGTAGCCTACTCCTGGCCCATACGCTGGCACTGACTCGTGCGTCAGCACGTAGCCTGACCCTCCCACGTTTCCGTACCTTCACCTGTGCCCTAAGCCTTGCCGTTCCCTAACCCAAACCCTAGCTCGTAACGGAAATCCACCACCAGACAAACACATTTCCCTACGCCGTAGCCTATTCCTGACCCATACGCTGGCACTGACACGTGCGTCAGCACGTAGCCTGACCCTCCCACATTTCCGTACCCTCACCTGTGCCATAAGACTTGCCGTTCCCTAACCCTAACCCTAGCCCGGAGCAGAAACCCACCACCAGCCATACACCTTAACCCCAAGCCGTAGCCTACTCCTGGCCCGTATGCTGGCACTGACCCGTGCGTCAGCACGTAGCCTGACCCTCCCACATTTCCATACCCTCACCTGTGCCCTAAGCCTTGCCGTTCCCTAACCCAAACCCTAGCCCGGAACGGGAAAACACCACCAGCACTACACCTTACCCCCAAGCCGTAGCCTACTCCTGGCCCGTACGCTGGCACTGACCCGTGCGTCAGCACGTAGCCTGACCCTCCCACGTTTCCATACAATCACCTGTGCCCTAAGCCTTGCCGTTCTCTAACCCTAACCCTAGCCCGGAAAGGAAACCCACCACCAGCCCTACACCTTACCCTACGCTGTAGCCTACAACTGGCCCGTAGGCTGGCAACGACCCGTGCGTCAGCACGTAGCCTGACCCTCCCACGTTTCCGTACCCTCACCTGTGCCCTAAGCTTTGCCGTTCCCTAACCCTAACCCTAGCCCAGAACGGAAACCCACCACCAGCCCTACCCCTTACCCTACACCGTAGTCTACTCCTGGCCCGTACGCTGGCACTGACCCGTGCGTCAGCACGTAGCCTGACCCTCCCACATTTCCGTACCCTGACCTGTGCCCTAAGCCTTGCCGTTCCCTCACCCTAACCCTAGCCCGGAACGGGAAAACACCAGCAGCCCTACAACTTACCCCCAAGCCGTAGCCTACTCCTGGACCGTACGCTGGCACTGACCCATGCGTCAGCACGTAGCCTGACCCTCCCACGTTTCCGTACCCTCACCTGTGCCCTAATCCTTGCCGTTCCCTAACCCTAACCCTAGCCCGGAACGGAAACCCACCACCAGGCCTACACCTTACCCTACGCCGTAGCCTACTCCTGGCCCGTACGCTGGAACTGACCCATGCATCAGCACATAGTCTCATCTACCCACGTTTCTGTACCCTCACCTGTGCCCTAAGTCTTGTCATTCCCTAAACCTAACCCTAGCCCTGAACGGAAACCTACCACCAGCCCTACACCTTACCCTACGCCGTAGCCTCCTCCTGTCCCGTACCATGGTACTGACCCGTGCGTCAGCACGTAGCCTGACCCTCCCACGTTTCTCTACCCTCACCTGTGCCCTAAGCCTTGCCGTTACCTAACACTAACCCTAGCCCAGAACGGAAACCCACCACCAGCCCTACACATTACCGTACGCAGTAGCCTACTCCTGGCCCATACGCTAGCACTGACCCGTGCGTCAGCACGTAGCCTGACCCTCCCACGTTTCCGTACCCTCACCTGTGCCCTAAGCCTTGCCGTTCCCTAACCCTAACCCTAGCTCGGAACGGAAATCCACCACCAGCCAAACACATTTCCCTACGCCGTAGCCAATTCCTGACCCGTACGCTGGCACTGACCCGTGCGTCAGCACGTAGCCTGACCCTCCCACATTTCCGTACCCTCACCTGTGCCATAAGACTTGCCGTTCCCTAACCCTAACCCTTGCCCGGAGCTGAAACCCACCACCAGCCCTACACCTTAACCCCAAACCGTAGCTTACTCCTGGCCCGTATGCTGGAACTGACCCGTGCGTCAGCACGTAGCCTGACCCTCCCACATTTCCGTACCCTCACCTGTGCCCTAAGCCTTGCCGTTCCCTAACCCTAACCCTAGCCCCGAACGGGAAAACACCACCAGCCCTACACCTTACCCCCAAGCCGTAGCCTACTCCTGGCCCGTACGCTGGCACTGACCCGTGCGTCAGCACGTAGCCTGACCCTCCCACGTTTCCATACAATCACCTGTGCCCTAAGCCTTGCCGTTACGTAACCCTAACCCTAGCCCGGAACAGAAATCCACCACCAGCCCTACACTTTACCCTACGCCGTAGCCTACTCCTGGCCCGTACGCTGGAACTGACCCATGCGTCAGCACGTAGCCTGACCCTCCCACGTTTCCGTACCCTCACCTGTGCCCTAATCCTTGCCGTTCCCTAACCCTAACCCTAGCCCGCAACGGAAACCCACCACCAGGCCTACACCTTACCCTACGCCGTAGCCTCCTCCTGTCCCGTACCATGGCACTGACCTGTGCGTCAGGACGTAGCCTGACCCTCCCACGTTTCCATACACTCACCTGAGCCCTAAGCCTTGCCGTTCCCTAACCCTAACCCTAGCCCGGAATGGAAACCCACCACCAGCCCTACAACTTATGCCCAATCCGTAGCCTACTCCTGGCCCGTACGCTGGCACTGACCCGTGCGTCAGCACTTAGCCTGACCCTCCAACGTTTCCGTACCCTCACCTGTACCCTAAGCCTTGCCGTTCCCTAACCCTAACACTAGCTCTGAACGGAAACCCACCACCAGCCCTACGCCTTACCCCCAAGCCGTAGCCTACTCCTGGCCCGTACGCTGGCACTGACCCGTGTGTCAGCACGTAGCCTGACCCTCCCACGTTTCCGTACCCTCACCTGTGCCCTAAGCCTTGCCGTTCCCTAACCCTAACCCTAGCCCCGAACGGAAACCCACCACCAGCCCTACACCTTACCCTACGCCGTAGCCTACTCCTGGCCCGTACACTGGCACTGACCCGTGCGTCAGCACGTAGCCTGACCCTCCCACGTTTCTCTACCCTCACCTGTGCCCTAAGCCTTGCCGTTCCCTAACCCTAACCCTAGCTCGGAACGGAAATCCACCACCAGCCAAACACATTTTCCTACGCCGTAGCCTATTCCTGACCCGTACGCTGGCACTGACCCGTGCGTCAGCACGTATCCTGACCCTCCCACATTTCCGTACCCTCACCTGTGCCGTAAGACTTGCCGTTCCCTAACCCTAACCCTAGCCCGGAGCGGAAACACACCACAAGGTCTACAACTTACCCCCAAGCCGTAGCCTACTCCTGGCCCGTATGCTGGCACTGACCCGTCCGTCAGCATGTAGCCTGAACCTCCCACGTTTCCGTACCCTCACCTGTGCCCTAAGCCTTGCCGCTCCCTAACCCTAACCCTAGACCGGAATGGAAAACCACCACCAGCCCTACCCCTTACCCTACGCCTTAGCGTACTCCTGGCCCGTACGCTGGCACTGACACGTGCGTCAGCACGTAGCCTGACCCTCCCACATTTCTGTACCCTCACCTGTGCCCTAAGCCTTGCCGTTCCCTAACCCTAACCCTAGCCCAGAACGAAAACCCACCACCAGCCTTACACCTTACCGTACGCCGTAGCCTACTCCTGGCCCATACGGTGGAACTGACCCGTGCGTCAGCACGTAGCCTGACCCTCCCACGTTTCCGTACCCTCACCTGTGCCCTAAGCCTTGCCGTTCCCTAACCCTAACCCTATCTCGGAACGGAAATCCACCACCAGCCAAACAAATTTCCCTACGCCGTAGCCTACTCCTGGCCCGTACGCTGGCACTGACCCGTGCGTCAGCACGTAGCCAGACCCTCCCACGTTTCCATACAATCACCTGTGCCCTAAGCCTTGCCATTACGTAACCCTAACCCTAGCCCGGAACAGAAATCCACCACCAGCCCTACACCATACCCTACGCCGTAGCCTACTCCTGGCCCGTACGCTGGAACTGACCCATGCGTCAGCACGTAGCCTGACCCTCCCACGTTTCCGTACCCTCACCTGTGCCCTAATCCTTGCCGTTCCATAACCCTAACCCTAGCCCGGAACGGAAACCCACCACCAGGCCTACACCTTACCCTACGCCGTAGCCTCCTCCTGTCCCGTACCATGGCACTGACCTGTGCGTCAGCACGTAGCCTGACCCTCCCACGTTTCCATACACTCACCTGAGCCCTAAGCCTTGCCGTTCCCTAACCCTAACCCTAGCCCGGAATGGAAACCCACCACCAGCCCTACAACTTATGCCCAATCCGTAGCCTACTCCTGGCCCGTACGCTGGCACTGACCCGTGCGTCAGCACTTAGCCTGACCCTCCAACGTTTCCGTACCCTCACCTGTACTCTAAGCCTTGCCGTTCCCTAACCCTAACCCTAGCTCTGAACGGAAACCCACCACCAGCCCTACGCCTTACCCCCAAGCCGTAGCCTACTCCTGGCCCGTACGCTGGCACTGACCCGTGTGTCAGCACGTAGCCTGACCCTCCCACGTTTCTCTACCCTCACCTGTGCCCTAAGCCTTGCCGTTCCCTAACCCTAACCCTAGCTCGGAACGGAAATCCACCACCAGCCAAACACATTTTCCTACGCCGTAGCCTATTCCTGACCCGTACGCTGGCACTGACCCGTGCGTCAGCACGTAGCCTGACCCTCCCACATTTCCGTACCCTCACCTGCGCCGTAAGACTTGCCGTTCCCTAACCCTAACCCTAGCCCGGAGCGGAAACACACCACCAGGTCTACAACTTACCCCCAAGCCGTAGCCTACTCCTGGCCCGTATGCTGGCACTGACCCGTCCGTCAGCATGTAGCCTGAACCTCCCACGTTTCCGTACCCTCACCTGTGCCCTAAGCCTTGCCGCTCCCTAACCCTAACCCTAGCCCCGAATGGAAACCGACCACCAGCCCTACACCTTACCCTATGCCGTAGCCTACTCCTGGCCCGTACGCTGGCACTGACCCGTGCGTCAGCACGTAGCCTGACCCTCCCACGTTTCTCTAACCTCACCTGTGCCCTAAGCCTTGCCGTTACCTAACCCTAACCCTAGCCCAGAACGGAAACCCACCACCAGCCCTACACCTTACCGTACGCAGTAGCCTACTCCTGGCCCATACGCTAGCACTGACCCGTGCGTCAGCACGTAGCCTGACCCTCCCACGTTTCCATACCCTCACCTGTGCCCTAAGCCTTGCCGTTCCCTAACCCTAACCCTAGCCCCGAACGGAAACCCACCACCAGCCCTACACCTTACCCTATGCCGTAGCCTACTCCTGGCCCGTACGCTGGCACTGACCCGTGCGTCAGCACGTAGCCTGACCCTCCCACGTTTCTCTACCCTCACCTGTGCCCTAAGCCTTGCCGTTACATAACACTAACCCTAGCCCAGAACGGAAACCCACCACCAGCCCTACACCTTACCGTACGCAGTAGCCTACTCCTGGCCCATACGCTAGCACTGACCCGTGCGTCAGCACGTAGCCTGACCCTCCCACGTTTCCGTACCCTCACCTGTGCCCTAAGCCTTGCCGTTCCCTAACCCTAACCCTAGCTCGGAACGGAAATCCACCACCAGCCAAACACATTTCCCTACGCCGTAGCCAATTCCTGACCCGTACGCTGGCACTGACCCGTGCGTCAGCACGTAGCCTGACCCTCCCACATTTCCGTACCCTCACCTGTGCCATAAGACTTGCCGTTCCCTAACCCTAACCCTAGCCCGGAGCGGAAACCCACCACCAGCCCTACACCTTAACCCCAAGACGTAGCTTACTCATGGCCCGTATGCTGGCACTGACCCGTGCGTCAGCACGTAGCCTGACCCTCCCACGTTTCCGTACCCTCACCTGTGCCCTAAGCCTTGCCGTTCCCTAACCCTAACCCTAGCCCGGAACGGGAAAACACCACCAGCCCTACACGTTACCCCCAAGCCGTAGCCTACTCCTGGCCCGTACGCTGGCACTGACCCGTGCGTCAGCACGTAGCCTGACCCTCCCACGTTTCCATACAATCACCTGTGCCCTAAGCCTTGCCGTTACGTAACCCTAACCCTAGCCCGGAACAGAAATCCACCATCAGCCCTACACCTTACCCTACGCCGTAGCCTACTCCTGGCCCGTACGCTGGAACTGACCCATGCGTCAGCACGTAGCCTGACCCTCCCACGTTTCCGTACCCTCACCTGTGCCGTAATCCTTGCCGTTCCCTAACCCTAACCCTAGCCCGGAACGGAAACCCACCACCAGGCCTACACCTTACCCTACGCCGTAGCCTCCTCCTGTCCCGAACCATGGCACTGACCTGTGCCTCAGCACGTAGCCTGACCCTCCCACGTTTCCATACACTCACCTGAGCCCTAAGCCTTGCCGTTCCCTAACCCTAACCCTAGCCCGGAATGGAAACCCACCACCAGCCCTACAACTTATGCCCAATCCGTAGCCTACTCCTGGCCCGTACGCTGGCACTGACCCGTGCGTCAGCACTTAGCCTGACCCTCCAACGTTTCCGTACCCTCACCTGTACCCTAAGCCTTGCCGTTCCCTAACCCTAACCCTAGCTCTGAATGGAAACCCACCACCAGCCCTACGCCTTACCCCCAAGCCGTAGCCTACTCCTGGCCCGTACGCTGGCACTGACCCGTGTGTCAGCACGTAGCCTGACCCTCCCACGTTTCCGTACCCTCACCTGTGCCCTAAGCCTTGCCGTTCCCTAACCCTAACCCTAGCCCCGAACGGAAACCCACCACCAGCCCTACACCTTACCCTACGCCGTAGCCTACTCCTGGCCCGTACACTGGCACTGACCCGTGCGTCAGCACGTAGCCTGACCCTCCCACGTTTCTCTACCCTCACCTGTGCCCTAAGTCTTGCCATTCCCTAACCCTAACCCTAGCTCGGAACGGAAATCCACCACCAGCCAAACACATTTTCCTACGCCGTAGCCTATTCCTGACCCGTACGCTGGCACTGACCCGTGCGTCAGCACGTAGCCTGACCCTCCCACATTTCCGTACCCTCACCTGTGCCGTAAGACTTGCCGTTCCCTAACCCTAACCCTAGCCCGGAGCGGAAACACACCACCAGGTCTACAACTTACCCCCAAGCCGTAGCCTACTCCTGGCCCGTATGCTGGCACTGACCCGTCCGTCAGCATGTAGCCTGAACCTCCCACGTTTCCGTACCCTCACCTGTGCCCTAAGCCTTGCCGCTCCCTAACCCTAACACTAGACCGGAATGGAAAACCACCACCAGCCCTACCCCTTACCCTACGCCTTAGCGTATTCCTGGTCCGTACGCTGGCGCTGACACGTGCGTCAGCACGTAGCCTGACCCTCCCACATTTCTGTACCCTCACCTGTGCCCTAAGCCTTGCCGTTCCCTAAACCTAACCCTAGCCCAGAACGAAAACCCACCACCAGCCTTACACCTTACCGTACGCCGTAGCCTACTCCTGGCCCATACGGTGGAACTGACCCGTGCGTCAGCACGTAGCCTGACACTCCCACGTTTCCGTACCCTCACCTGTGCCCTAAGCCTTGCCGTTCCCTAACCCTAACCCTAGCTCGGAACGGACATCCACCACCAGCCAAACAAATTTCCCTATGCCGTAGTCTACTCCTGGCCCGTACGCTGGCACTGACCCGTGCGTCAGCACGTAGCCAGACCCTCCCACGTTTCCATACAATCACCTGTGCCCTAACCCTTGCCGTTACGTAACCCTAACCCTAGCCCGGAACAGAAATCCACCACCAGCCCTACACCATACCCTACGCTGTAGCCTACTCCTGGCCCGTACGCTGGAACTCACCCATGCGTCAGCACATAGCCCGACCCTCCCACGTTTCCGTACCCTCACCTGTGCCCTAATCCTTGCCGTTCCCTAACCCTAACCCTAGCCCGGAACGGAAAACCACCACCAGGCCTACACCTTACCCTACGCCGTAGCCTCCTCCTGTCCCGTACCATGGCACTGACCTGTGCGTCAGCACGTAGCCTGACCCTCCCACGTTTCCATACACTCACCTGTGCCCTAAGCCTTGCCGTTCCCTAACCCTAACACTAGCCCGGAATGGAAACCCACCAGCAGCCCTACAACTTATGCCCAAGCCGTAGCCTACTCCTGGCCCGTACGCTGGCACTGACCCGTGTGTCAGCACGTAGCCTGACCCTCCCACGTTTCCGTACCCTCACCTGTGCCCTAAGCCTTGCCGTTCCCTAACCCTAACCCTAGCCCCGAATGGAAACCCACCACCAGCCCTACACCTTACCCTATGCCGTAGCCTACTCCTGGCCCGTACGCTGGCACTGACCCGTGCGTCAGCACGTAGCCTGACCCTCCCACGTTTCACTACCCTCACCTGTGCCCTAAGCCTTGCCGTTCCCTAACCCTAACCCTAGCCCAGAACGGAAACCCACCACCAGCCCTACACCTTACCGTACGCCGTAGCCTACTCCTGGCCCATACGCTGGCACTGACTCGTGCGTCAGCACGTAGCCTGACCCTCCCACGTTTCCGTACCTTCACCTGTGCCCTAAGCCTTGCCGTTCCCTAACCCAAACCCTAGCTCGTAACGGAAATCCACCACCAGACAAACACATTTCCCTACGCCGTAGCCTATTCCTGACCCATACGCTGGCACTGACACGTGCGTCAGCACGTAGCCTGACCCTCCCACATTTCCGTACCCTCACCTGTGCCATAAGACTTGCCGTTCCCTAACCCTAACCCTAGCCCGGAGCAGAAACCCACCACCAGCCATACACCTTAACCCCAAGCCGTAGCCTACTCCTGGCCCGTATGCTGGCACTGACCCGTGCGTCAGCACGTAGCCTGACCCTCCCACATTTCCATACCCTCACCTGTGCCCTAAGCCTTGCCGTTCCCTAACCCTAACCCTAGCCCGGAACGGGAAAACACCACCAGCACTACACCTTACCCCCAAGCCGTAGCCTACTCCTGGCCCGTACGCTGGCACTGACCCGTGCGTCAGCACGTAGCCTGACCCTCCCACGTTTCCATACAATCACCTGTGCCCTAAGCCTTGCCGTTACGTAACCCTAACCCTAGCCCGGAACAGAAATCCACCACCAGTCCTACACCTTACCTTTACCGTAGCCTACTCCTGGCCCGTACGCTGGAACTGACCCATGCGTCAGCACGTAGCCTGACCCTCCCACGTTTCCGTACCCTCACCTGTGCCCTAAGCCTTGCCGTTCCCTCACCCTAACCCTAGCCCGGAACGCAAACCCAACACCAGCCCTACCCCTTACCCTACGCCTTAGCGTACTCCTGGCCCGTACGCTGGCACTGACACATGCGTCAGCATGTAGCCTGACCCTCCCACGTTTCTGTACACTCACCTGTGCCCTACGACTTGCCGTTCCCTAACCCTAACCCTAGCTCGGAACGAAAACCCACCACCAGCCCAACACATCTCCCTACGCTGTAGCCTACTCCTGGCCTGTACGCTGGCAGTGACACGTGCATCAGCACATAGCCTGACCCTCCCACGTTTCCGTACCCTCACCTGTGCCCTAAGCCTTGCCGTTCTCTAACCCTAACCCTAGCCCGGAAAGGAAACCCACCACCAGCCCTACACCTTACCCTACGCTGTAGCCTACAACTGGCCCGTAGGCTGGCAACGACCCGTGCGTCAGCACGTAGCCTGACCCTCCCACGTTTCCGTACCCTCACCTGTGCCCTAAGCTTTGCCGTTCCCTAACCCTAACCCTAGCCCAGAACGGAAACCCACCACCAGCCCTACCCCTTACCCTACACCGTAGTCTACTCCTGGCCCGTACGCTGGCACTGACCCGTGCGTCAGCACGTAGCCTGACCCTCCCACATTTCCGTACCCTGACCTGTGCCCTAAGCCTTGCCGTTCCCTCACCCTAACCCTAGCCCGGAACGGGAAAACACCACCAGCCCTACAACTTACCCCCAAGCCGTAGCCTACTCCTGGACCGTACGCTGGCACTGACCCATGCGTCAGCACGTAGCCTGACCCTCCCACGTTTCCGTACCCTCACCTGTGCCCTAATCCTTGCCGTTCCCTAACCCTAACCCTAGCCCGGAACGGAAACCCACCACCAGGCCTACACCTTACCCTACGCCGTAGCCTACTCCTGGCCCGTACGCTGGAACTGACCCATGCATCAGCACATAGTCTCATCTACCCACGTTTCTGTACCCTCACCTGTGCCCTAAGTCTTGTCATTCCCTAAACCTAACCTAGCCCTGAACGGAAACCTACCACCAGCCCTACACCTTACCCTACGCCGTAGCCTCCTCCTGTCCCGTACCATGGTACTGACCCGTGCGTCAGCACGTAGCCTGACCCTCCCACGTTTCTCTACCCTCACCTGTGCCCTAAGCCTTGCCGTTACCTAACACTAACCCTAGCCCAGAACGGAAACCCACCACCAGCCCTACACATTACCGTACGCAGTAGCCTACTCCTGGCCCATACGCTAGCACTGACCCGTGCGTCAGCACGTAGCCTGAACCTCCCACGTTTCCGTACCCTCACCTGTGCCCTAAGGCTTGCCGTTCCCTAACCCTAACCCTAGCTCCGAACGGAAATCCACCACCAGCCAAACACATTTCCCTACGCCGTAGCCAATTCCTGACCCGTACGCTGGCACTGACCCGTGCGTCAGCACGTAGCCTGACCCTCCCACATTTCCGTACCCTCACCTGTGCCATAAGACTTGCCGTTCCCTAACCCTAACCCTTGCCCGGAGCTGAAACCCACCACCAGCCCTACACCTTAACCCCAAACCGTAGCTTACTCCTGGCCCGTATGCTGGCACTGACCCATGCGTCAGCACGTAGCCTGAACCTCCCACATTTCCGTACCCTCACCTGTGCCCTAAGCCTTGCCGTTCCCTAACCCTAACCCTAGCCCCGAACGGGAAAACACCACCAGCCCTACACCTTACCCCCAAGCCGTAGCCTACTCCTGGCCCGTACGCTGGCACTGACCCGTGCGTCAGCACGTAGCCTGACCCTCCCACGTTTCCATACAATCACCTGTGCCCTAAGCCTTGCCGTTACGTAACCCTAACTCTAGCCCGGAACAGAAATCCACCACCAGACCTACACTTTACCCTACGCCGTAGCCTACTCCTGGCCCGTACGCTGGAACTAACCCATGCGTCAGCACGTAGCCTGACCCTCCCACGTTTCCGTACCCTCACCTGTGCCCTAATCCTTGCCGTTCCCTAACCCTAACCCTAGCCCGCAACGGAAACCCACCACCAGGCCTACACCTTACCCTACGCCGTAGCCTCCTCCTGTCCCGTACCATGGCACTGACCTGTGCGTCAGGACGTAGCCTGACCCTCCCACGTTTCCATACACTCACCTGAGCCCTAAGCCTTGCCGTTCCCTAACCCTAACCCTAGCCCGGAATGGAAACCCACCACCAGCCCTACAACTTATGCCCAATCCGTAGCCTACTCCTGGCCCGTACGCTGGCACTGACCCGTGCGTCAGCACTTAGCCTGACCCTCCAACGTTTCCGTACCCTCACCTGTACCCTAAGCCTTGCCGTTCCCTAACCCTAACCCTAGCTCTGAACGGAAACCCACCACCAGCCCTACGCCTTACCCCCAAGCCGTAGCCTACTCCTGGCCCGTACGCTGGCACTGACCCGTGTGTCAGCACGTAGCCTGACCCTCCCACGTTTCCGTACCCTCACCTGTGCCCTAAGCCTTGCCGTTCCCTAACCCTAACCCTAGCCCAGAACGGAAACCCACCACCAGCCCTACACCTTACCCTACGCCGTAGCCTACTCCTGGCCCGTACACTGGCACTGACCCGTGCGTCAGCACGTAGCCTGACCCTCCCACGTTTCTCTACCCTCACCTGTGCCCTAAGCCTTGCCGTTCCCTAACCCTAACCCTAGCTCGGAACGGAAATCCACCACCAGCCAAACACATTTTCCTACGCCGTAGCCTATTCCTGACCCGTACGCTGGCACTGACCCGTGCGTCAGCACGTAGCCTGACCCTCCCACATTTCCGTACCCTCACCTGTGCCGTAAGACTTGCCGTTCCCTAACCCTAACCCTAGCCCGGAGCGGAAACACACCACAAGGTCTACAACTTACCCCCAAGCCGTAGCCTACTCCTGGCCCGTATGCTGGCACTGACCCGTCCGTCAGCATGTAGCCTGAACCTCCCACGTTTCCGTACCCTCACCTGTGCCCTAAGCCTTGCCGCTCCCTAACCCTAACCCTAGACCGGAATGGAAAACCACCACCAGCCCTACCCCTTACCCTACGCCTTAGCGTACTCCTGGCCCGTACGCTGGCACTGACACGTGCGTCAGCACGTAGCCTGACCCTCCCACATTTCTGTACCCTCACCTGTGCCCTAAGCCTTGCCGTTCCCTAACCCTAACCATAGCCCAGAACGAAAACCCACCACCAGCCTTACACCTTATTGTACGCCGTAGCCTACTCCTGGCCCATACGGTGGAACTGACCCGTGCGTCAGCACGTAGCCTGACCCTCCCACGTTTCCGTACCCTCACCTGTGCCCTAAGCCTTGCCGTTCCCTAACCCTAACCCTAGCTCGGAAAGGAAATCCACCACCAGCCAAACAAATTTCCCTACGCCGTAGCCTACTCCTGGCCCGTACGCTGGCACTGACCCGTGCGTCAGCACGTAGCCAGACCCTCCCACGTTTCCATACAATCACCTGTGCCCTAAGCCTTGCCATTACGTAACACTAACCCTAGCCCGGAACAGAAATCCACCACCAGCCCTACACCATACCCTACGCCGTAGCCTACTCCTGGCCCGTACGCTGGAACTGACCCATGCGTCAGCACGTAGCCTGACCCTCCCACGTTTCCGTACCCTCACCTGTGCCCTAATCCTTGCCGTTCCATAACCCTAACCCTAGCCCGGAACGGAAACCCACCACCAGGCCTACACCTTACCCTACGCCGTAGCCTCCTCCTGTCCCGTACCATGGCACTGACCTGTGCGTCAGCACGTAGCCTGACCCTCCCACGTTTCCATACACTCACCTGAGCCCTAAGCCTTGCCGTTCCCTAACCCTAACCCTAGCCCGGAATGGAAACCCACCACCAGCCCTACAACTTATGCCCAATCCGTAGCCTACTCCTGGCCCGTACGCTGGCACTGACCCGTGCGTCAGCACTTAGCCTGACCCTCCAACGTTTCCGTACCCTCACCTGTACTCTAAGCCTTGCCGTTCCCTAACCCTAACCCTAGCTCTGAACGGAAACCCACCACCAGCCCTACGCCTTACCCCCAAGCCGTAGCCTACTCCTGGCCCGTACGCTGGCACTGACCCGTGTGTCAGCACGTAGCCTGACCCTCCCACGTTTCTCTACCCTCACCTGTGCCCTAAGCCTTGCCGTTCCCTAACCCTAACCCTAGCTCGGAACGGAAATCCACCACCAGCCAAACACATTTTCCTACGCCGTAGCCTATTCCTGACCCGTACGCTGGCACTGACCCGTGCGTCAGCACGTAGCCTGACCCTCCCACATTTCCGTACCCTCACCTGCGCCGTAAGACTTGCCGTTCCCTAACCCTAACCCTAGCCCGGAGCGGAAACACACCACCAGGTCTACAACTTACCCCCAAGCCGTAGCCTACTCCTGGCCCGTATGCTGGCACTGACCCATCCGTCAGCATGTAGCCTGAACCTCCCACGTTTCCGTACCCTCACCTGTGCCCTAAGCCTTGCCGCTCCCTAACCCTAACCCTAGCCCCGAATGGAAAACCACCACCGGCCCTACCCCTTACCCTACGCCTTAGCGTACTCCTGGCCCGTACGCTGGCACTGACACGTGCGTCAGCACGTAGCCTGACCCTCCCACATTTCTGTACCCTCACCTGTGCCCTAAGCCTTGCCGTTCCCTAACCCTAACCCTAGCCCAGAACGAAAACCCACCACCAGCCTTACAACTTACCGTACGCCGTAGCCTACTCCTGGCCCATACGGTGGAACTGACCCGTGCGTCATCACGTAGCCTGACCCTCCCACGTTTCCGTACCCTCACCTGTGCCCTAAGCCTTGCCGTTCCCTAACCCTAACCCTAGCTCGGAACGGAAATCCACCACCAGCCAAACACATTTCCCTACGCCGTAGCCTACTCCTGGCCCGTACGCTGGCACTGACCCGTGCGTCAGCACGTAGCCAGACCCTCCCACGTTTCCATACAATCACCTGTGCCCTAAGCCTTGCCGTTACGTAACCCTAACACTAGCTTGGAACGAAAACCCACCACCAGCCCAACACATCTCCCTACGCTGTAGCCTACTCCTGGCCTGTACGCTGGCAGTGACACGTGCATCAGCACATAGCCTGACCCTCCCACGTTTCCGTACCCTCACCTGTGCCCTAAGCCTTGCCGTTCTCTAACCCTAACCCTAGCCCAGTACGAAAACCCACGACCAGCCTTACACCTTACCGTACGCCGTAGCCTACTCCTGGCCCATACGCTGGCACTGACTCGTGCGTCAGCACGTAGCCTGACCCTCCCACGTTTCCGTACCCTCACCTGTGCCCTAAGCCTTGCCGTTCCCTAACCCTAACCCTAGCTCGGAACGGAAATCCACCACCAGACAAACACATTTCCCTACGCTGTAGCCTACTCCTGGCCCGTACGCTGGAACAGACCCATGCGTCAGCACGTAGCCTGACCCTCCCACGTTTCCGTACCCTCACCTGTGCCCTAATCCTTGCCGTTCCCTAACCCTAACCCTAGCCCAGAACGGAAACCCACCACCAGGCCTACACCTTACCCTACGCCGTTGCCTCCTCCTATCCCGTACCATGGCACTGACCTGTGCGTCAGCACGTAGCCTGACCCTCCCACGTTTCCATACACTCACCTGTGCCCTAAGCCTTGCCGTTCCCTAACCCTAACACTAGCCCGGAATGGAAACCCACCACCAGCCCTACAACTTATGCCCAAGCCGTAGCCTACTCCTGGCCCGTACGCTGGCACTGACCCGTGCGTCAGCACTTAGCCTGACCCTCCAACGTTTCCGTACCCTCACCTGTACCCTAAGCCTTGCCGTTCCCTAACCCTAACCCTAGCTCGGAACGGAAACCCACCAGCAACCCTACACCTTACCCCCAAGCCGTAGCCTACTCCTGGCCCGTACGCTGGCACTGACCCGTGTGTCAGCACGTAGCCTGACCCTCCCACGTTTCCGTACCCTCACCTGTGCCCTAAGCCTTGCCGTTCCCTAACCCTAACCCTAGCCCCGAATGGAAACCGACCACCAGCCCTACACCCTACCCTATGCCGTAGCCTACTCCTGGCCCGTACGCTGGCACTGACCCGTGCGTCAGCACGTAGCCTGACCCTCCCACGTTTCTCTACCCTCACCTGTGCCCTAAGCCTTGCCGTTACCTAACACTAACCCTAGCCCAGAACGGAAACCCACCACCAGCCCTACACCTTACCGTACGCAGTAGCCTACTCCTGGCCCATACGCTAGCACTGACCCGTGCGTCAGCACGTAGCCTGACCCTCCCACGTTTCCGTACCCTCACCTGTGCCCTAAGCCTTGCCGTTCCCTAACCCTAACCCTAGCCCCGAACGGAAACCCACCACCAGCCCTACACCTTACCCTATGCCGTAGCCTACTCCTGGCCCGTACGCTGGCACTGACCCGTGCGTCAGCACGTAGCCTGACCCTCCCACGTTTCTCTACCCTCACCTGTGCCCTAAGCCTTGCCGTTACATAACACTAACCCTAGCCCAGAACGGAAACCCACCACCAGCCCTACACCTTACCGTACGCAGTAGCCTACTCCTGGCCCATACGCTAGCACTGACCCGTGCGTCAGCACGTAGCCTGACCCTCCCACGTTTCCGTACCCTCACCTGTGCCCTAAGCCTTGCCGTTCCCTAACCCTAACCCTAGCTCGGAACGGAAATCCACCACCAGCCAAACACATTTCCCTACGCCGTAGCCAATTCCTGACCCGTACGCTGGCACTGACCCGTGCGTCAGCACGTAGCCTGACCCTCCCACATTTCCGTACCCTCACCTGTGCCATAAGACTTGCCGTTCCCTAACCCTAACCCTAGCCCGGAGCGGAAACCCACCACCAGCCCTACACCTTAACCCCAAGACGTAGCTTACTCATGGCCCGTATGCTGGCACTGACCCGTGCGTCAGCACGTAGCCTGACCCTCCCACATTTCCGTACCCTCACCTGTGCCCTAAGCCTTGCCGTTCCCTAACCCTAACCCTAGCCCGGAACGGGAAAACACCACCAGCCCTACACGTTACCCCCAAGCCGTAGCCTACTCCTGGCCCGTACGCTGGCACTGACCCGTGCGTCAGCACGTAGCCTGACCCTCCCACGTTTCCATACAATCACCTGTGCCCTAAGCCTTGCCGTTACGTAACCCTAACCCTAGCCCGGAACAGAAATCCACCATCAGCCCTACACCTTACCCTACGCCGAAGCCTACTCCTGGCCCGTACGCTGGAACTGACCCATGCGTCAGCACGTAGCCTGACCCTCCCACGTTTCCGTACCCTCACCTGTGCCGTAATCCTTGCCCTTCCCTAACCCTAACCCTAGCCCGGAACGGAAACCCACCACCAGGCCTACACCTTACCCTACGCCGTAGCCTCCTCCTGTCCCGAACCATGGCACTGACCTGTGCGTCAGCACGTAGCCTGACCCTCCCACGTTTCCATACACTCACCTGAGCCCTAAGCCTTGCCGTTCCCTAACCCTAACCCTAGCCCGGAATGGAAACCCACCACCAGCCCTACAACTTATGCCCAATCCGTAGCCTACTCCTGGCCCGTACGCTGGCACTGACCCGTGCGTCAGCACTTAGCCTGACCCTCTAACGTTTCCGTACCCTCACCTGTACCCTAAGCCTTGCCGTTCCCTAACCCTAACCCTAGCTCTGAACGGAAACCCACCACCAGCCCTACGCCTTACCCCCAAGCCGTAGCCTACTCCTGGCCCGTACGCTGGCACTGACCCGTGTGTCAGCACGTAGCCTGACCCTCCCACGTTTCCGTACCCTCACCTGTGCCCTAAGCCTTGCCGTTCCCTAACCCTAACCCTAGCCCCGAACGGAAACCCACCACCAGCCCTACACCTTACCCTACGCCGTAGCCTACTCCTGGCCCGTACACTGGCACTGACCCGTGCGTCAGCACGTAGCCTGACCCTCCCACGTTTCTCTACCCTCACCTGTGCCCTAAGTCTTGCCATTCCCTAACCCTAACCCTAGCTCGGAACGGAAATCCACCACCAGCCAAACACATTTTCCTACGCCGTAGCCTATTCCTGACCCGTACGCTGGCACTGACCCGTGCGTCAGCACGTAGCCTGACCCTCCCACATTTCCGTACCCTCACCTGTGCCGTAAGACTTGCCGTTCCCTAACCCTAACCCTAGCCCGGAGCGGAAACACACCACCAGGTCTACAACTTACCCCCAAGCCGTAGCCTACTCCTGGCCCGTATGCTGGCACTGACCCGTCCGTCAGCATGTAGCCTGAACCTCCCACGTTTCCGTACCCTCACCTGTGCCCTAAGCCTTGCCGCTCCCTAACCCTAACACTAGACCGGAATGGAAAACCACCACCAGCCCTACCCCTTACCCTACGCCTTAGCGTATTCCTGGCCCGTACGCTGGCGCTGACACGTGCGTCAGCACGTAGCCTGACCCTCCCACATTTCTGTACCCTCACCTGTGCCCTAAGCCTTGCCGTTCCCTAACCCTAACACTAGCCCAGAACGAAAACCCACCACCAGCCTTACACCTTACCGTACGCCGTAGCCTACTCCTGGCCCATACGGTGGAACTGACCCGTGCGTCAGCACGTAGCCTGACCCTCCCACGTTTCCGTACCCTCACCTGTGCCCTAAGCCTTGCCGTTCCCTAACCCTAACCCTAGCTCGGAACGGACATCCACCACCAGCCAAACAAATTTCCCTACGCCGTAGTCTACTCCTGGCCCGTACGCTGGCACTGACCCGTGCGTCAGCACGTAGCCAGACCCTCCCACGTTTCCATACAATCACCTGTGCCCTAAGCCTTGCCGTTACGTAACCCTAACCCTAGCCCGGAACAGAAATCCACCACCAGCCCTACACCATACCCTACGCTGTAGCCTACTCCTGGCCCGTACGCTGGAACTCACCCATGCGTCAGCACATAGCCCGACCCTCCCACGTTTCCGTACCCTCACCTGTGCCCTAATCCTTGCCGTTCCCTAACCCTAACCCTAGCCCGGAACGGAAAACCACCACCAGGCCTACACCTTACCCTACGCCGTAGCCTCCTCCTGTCCCGTACCATGGCACTGACCTGTGCGTCAGCACGTAGCCTGACCCTCCCACGTTTCCATACACTCACCTGTGCCCTAAGCCTTGCCGTTCCCTAACCCTAACACTAGCCCGGAATGGAAACCCACCAGCAGCCCTACAACTTATGCCCAAGCCGTAGCCTACTCCTGGCCCGTACGCTGGCACTGACCCGTGTGTCAGCACGTAGCCTGACCCTCCCACGTTTCCGTACCCTCACCTGTGCCCTAAGCCTTGCCGTTCCCTAACCCTAACCCTAGCCCCGAATGGAAACCCACCACCAGCCCTACACCTTACCCTATGCCGTAGCCTACTCCTGGCCCGTACGCTGGCACTGACCCGTGCGTCAGCACGTAGCCTGACCCTCCCACGTTTCACTACCCTCACCTGTGCCCTAAGCCTTGCCGTTCCCTAACCCTAACCCTAGCCCAGAACGGAAACCCACCACCAGCCCTACACCTTACCGTACGCCGTAGCCTACTCCTGGCCCATACGCTGGCACTGACTCGTGCGTCAGCACGTAGCCTGACCCTCCCACGTTTCCGTACCTTCACCTGTGCCCTAAGCCTTGCCGTTCCCTAACCCAAACCCTAGCTCGTAACGGAAATCCACCACCAGACAAACACATTTCCCTACGCCGTAGCCTATTCCTGACCCATACGCTGGCACTGACACGTGCGTCAGCACGTAGCCTGACCCTCCCACATTTCCGTACCCTCACCTGTGCCATAAGACTTGCCGTTCCCTAACCCTAACCCTAGCCCGGAGCAGAAACCCACCACCAGCCATACACCTTAACCCCAAGCCGTAGCCTACTCCTGGCCCGTATGCTGGCACTGACCCGTGCGTCAGCACGTAGCCTGACCCTCCCACATTTCCATACCCTCACCTGTGCCCTAAGCCTTGCCGTTCCCTAACCCTAACCCTAGCCCGGAACGGGAAAACACCACCAGCACTACACCTTACCCCCAAGCCGTAGCCTACTCCTGGCCCGTACGCTGGCACTGACCCGTGCGTCAGCACGTAGCCTGACCCTCCCACGTTTCCATACAATCACCTGTGCCCTAAGCCTTGCCGTTACGTAACCCTAACCCTAGCCCGGAACAGAAATCCACCACCAGTCCTACACCTTACCCTACACCGTAGCCTACTCCTGGCCCGTACGCTGGAACTGACCCATGCGTCAGCACGTAGCCTGACCCTCCCACGTTTCCGTACCCTCACCTGTGCCCTAAGCCTTGCCGTTCCCTAACCCTAACCCTAGCCCGGAACGCAAACCCAACACCAGCCCTACCCCTTACCCTACGCCTTAGCGTACTCCTGGCCCGTACGCTGGCACTGACACATGCGTCAGCATGTAGCCTGACCCTCCCACGTTTCTGTACACTCACCTGTGCCCTACGACTTGCCGTTCCCTAACCCTAACCCTAGCTCGGAACGAAAACCCACCACCAGCCCAACACATCTCCCTACGCTGTAGCCTACTCCTGGCCTGTACGCTGGCAGTGACACGTGCATCAGCACATAGCCTGACCCTCCCACGTTTCCGTACCCTCACCTGTGCCCTAAGCCTTGCCGTTCTCTAACCCTAACCCTAGCCCGGAAAGGAAACCCACCACCAGCCCTACACCTTACCCTACGCTGTAGCCTACAACTGGCCCGTAGGCTGGCAACGACCCGTGCGTCAGCACGTAGCCTGACCCTCCCACGTTTCCGTACCCTCACCTGTGCCCTAAGCTTTGCCGTTCCCTAACCCTAACCCTAGCCCAGAACGGAAACCCACCACCAGCCCTACCCCTTACCCTACACCGTAGCCTACTCCTGGCCCGTACGCTGGCACTGACCCGTGCATCAGCACGTAGCCTGACCCTCCCACGTTTCCGTACCCTCACCTGTGCCCTAAGCAGTGCCGTTCCCCAACCCTAACCCTAGCCCGAAACGGAAACCCACCACCAGCCCTACACCTTACCCTACACCGTAGTCTACTCCTGGCCCGTACGCTGGCACTGACCCGTGCGTCAGCACATAGCCTGACCCTCCCACATTTCCGTACCCTGACCTGTGCCATAAGACTTGCCGTTCCCTAACCCTAACCCTAGCCCGGAGCGGAAACCCACCACCAGCCCTACACCTTAACCCCAAGCCGTAGCCTACTCCTGGCCCGTATGCGGGCACTGACCCGTGCGTCAGCACGTAGCCTGACCCTCCCACATTTCCGTACCCTCACCTGTGCCCTAAGCCTTGCCGTTCCCTAACCCTAACCCTAGCACGGAACGGGAAAACACCACCAGCCCTACACCTTACCCCGAAGCCGTAGCCTACACCTGGCCCGTACGCTGGCACTGACCCGTGCGTCAGCACGTAGCCTAACCCTCCCACGTTTCCATACAATCACCTGTGCCCTAAGCCTTGCCGTTACGTAACCCTAACCCTAGCTCGGAACAGAAATCCACCACAATCCCTACACCTTACCCTACGCCGTAGCCTAATCCTGGCCCGTACGCTGGAACTGACCCATGCGTCAGCACGTAGCCTGACCCTCCCACGTTTCCGTACCCTCACCTGTGCCCTAATCCTTGCCGTTCCCTAACCCTAACCCTAGCCCGGAACGGAAACCCACCACCAGGCCTACACCTTAGCCTACGCCGTAGCCTACTCCTGTCCCGTACCATGGCACTGACCTGTGCGTCAGCACGTAGCCTGACCCTCCCACGTTTCCATACACTCACCTGTGCCCTAAGGCTTGCCGTTCCCTAACCCTAACCCTAGCCCGGAATGGAAACCCACCACCAGCCCTGCAACTTATGCCCAAGCCGTAGCCTACTCCTGGCCCGTACGCTGGCACTGACCCGTGCGTCAGCACTTAGCCTGACCCTCCAACGTTTCCGTACCCTCACTTGTACCCTAAGCCTTGCCGTTCCCTAACCCTAACCCTAGCCCCGAACGGAAACCCACCACCAGCCCTACACCTTACCCTATGCCGTAGCCTACTCCTGGCCCGTACGCTGGCACTGACCCGTGCGTTCAGCACGTAGCCTGACCCTCCCACGTTTCTCTACCCTCACCTGTACCCTGAGCCTTGCCGTTACCTAACCCTAACCCTAGCCCAGAAGGGAAACCCACCACCAGCCCTACACCTTACCGTACGCCGTAGCCTACTCCTGGCCCATACGCTGGCACTGACCCGTGCGTCAGCACGTAGCCTGACCCTCCCACGTTTCCGTACCCTCACCTGTGCCCTAAGCCTTGCCGTTCCCTAACCCTAACCCTAGCTCGGAACGGAAATCCACCACCAGACAAACACATTTTCCTACGCCGTAGCCTATTCCTGACCCGTACGCTGGCACTGACCCGTGCGTCAGCACGTAGCCTGACCCTCCCACATTTCCGTATCCTCACCTGTGCCATAAGACTTGCCATTCCCTAACCCTAACCCTAGCCCGGAGCGGAAACACACCACCAGCCCTACAACTTACCCCCAAGCCGTAGCCTACTCCTGGCCCGTATGCTGGCACTGACCCCTTCGTCAGCATGTAGCCTGACCCTCCCACGTTTCCGTACCCTCACCTGTGCCCTAAGACTTGCCGCTCCCTAACCCTAACCCTAGACCGGAAAGGAAAACCACCACCAGCCCTACCCCTTACCCTACGCCTTAGCGTACTCCTGGCCTGTACGCTGGCACTGACACGTGCGTCAGCACGTAGCCTGACCCTCCCACATTTCTGTACCCTCACCTGTGCCCTAAGCCTTGCCGTTCCCTAACCCTAACCCTAGCCCAGAACGAAAACCCACCACCAGCCTTACACCTTACCGTACGCCGTAGCCTACTCCTGGCCCTTACGCTGGAACTGACCCGTGCGTCAGCACGTAGCCTGACCCTCCCACGTTTCCGTACCCTCACCTGTGCCCTAAGCCTTGCCGTTCCCTAACCCTAACCCTAGCTCGGAACGGAAATCCACCACCAGCCAAACACATTTCCCTACGCTGTAGCCTACTCCTGACCCGTACGCTGGCACTCACACGTGCATCAGCACGTAGCCTGACCCTCCCACATTTCCGTACCCTCACCTGTGCCATAAGACTTGCCGTTCCCTAGCCCTAACCCTAGCCCGGAGCGGAAACACTCCACCAGCCCTACACCTTACCCCCAAGCCGTAGCCTACTCCTGGCCCGTACGCTGGCACTGACCCGTGCGTCAGCACGTAGCCTGACCCTCCCACGTTTCCGTACCCTCACCTGTGCCCTAAGCCTTGCCGTTCCCTAACCCTAACCCTAGCCCGAAACGGAAACCCAACACCAGCCCTACCCCTTACCCTACGCCTTAGCGTAATCATGGCCCGTACGCTGGCACTGACCCGTGCGTCAGCACTTAGCCTGACCCTCCAACGTTTCCGTACCCTCACCTGTACCCTAAGCCTTGCCGTTCCCTAACCCTAACCCTAGCTCGGAACGGAAACCCACCAGCAACCCTACACCTTACCCCCAAGCCGTAGCCTACTCCTGGCCCGTACGCTGGCACTGACCCGTGTGTCAGCACGTAGCCTGACCCTCCCACGTTTCCGTACCCTCACCTGTGCCCTAAGCCTTGCCGTTCCCTAACCCTAACCCTAGCCCCGAATGGAAACCGACCACCAGCCCTACACCTTACCCTATGCCGTAGCCTACTCCTGGCCCGTACGCTGGCACTGACCCGTGCGTCAGCACGTAGCCTGACCCTCCCACGTTTCTCTACCCTCACCTGTGCCCTAAGCCTTGCCGTTACCTAACACTAACCCTAGCCCAGAACGGAAACCCACCACCAGCCCTACACCTTACCGTACGCAGTAGCCTACTCCTGGCCCATACGCTAGCACTGACCCGTGCGTCAGCACGTAGCCTGACCCTCCCACGTTTCCGTACCCTCACCTGTGCCCTAAGCCTTGCCGTTCCCTAACCCTAACCCTAGCCCCGAACGGAAACCCACCACCAGCCCTACACCTTACCCTATGCCGTAGCCTACTCCTGGCCCGTACGCTGGCACTGACCCGTGCGTCAGCACGTAGCCTGACCCTCCCACGTTTCTCTACCCTCACCTGTGCCCTAAGCCTTGCCGTTACATAACACTAACCCTAGCCCAGAACGGAAACCCACCACCAGCCCTACACCTTACCGTACGCAGTAGCCTACTCCTGGCCCATACGCTAGCACTGACCCGTGCGTCAGCACGTAGCCTGACCCTCCCACGTTTCCGTACCCTCACCTGTGCCCTAAGCCTTGCCGTTCCCTAACCCTAACCCTAGCTCGGAACGGAAATCCACCACCAGCCAAACACATTTCCCTACGCCGTAGCCAATTCCTGACCCGTACGCTGGCACTGACCCGTGCGTCAGCACGTAGCCTGACCCTCCCACATTTCCGTACCCTCACCTGTGCCATAAGACTTGCCGTTCCCTAACCCTAACCCTAGCCCGGAGCGGAAACCCACCACCAGCCCTACACCTTAACCCCAAGACGTAGCTTACTCATGGCCCGTATGCTGGCACTGACCCGTGCGTCAGCACGTAGCCTGACCCTCCCACATTTCCGTACCCTCACCTGTGCCCTAAGCCTTGCCGTTCCCTAACCCTAACCCTAGCCCGGAACGGGAAAACACCACCAGCCCTACACGTTACCCCCAAGCCGTAGCCTACTCCTGGCCCGTACGCTGGCACTGACCCGTGCGTCAGCACGTAGCCTGACCCTCCCACGTTTCCATACAATCACCTGTGCCCTAAGCCTTGCCGTTACGTAACCCTAACCCTAGCCCGGAACAGAAATCCACCATCAGCCCTACACCTTACCCTACGCCGAAGCCTACTCCTGGCCCGTACGCTGGAACTGACCCATGCGTCAGCACGTAGCCTGACCCTCCCACGTTTCCGTACCCTCACCTGTGCCGTAATCCTTGCCCTTCCCTAACCCTAACCCTAGCCCGGAACGGAAACCCACCACCAGGCCTACACCTTACCCTACGCCGTAGCCTCCTCCTGTCCCGAACCATGGCACTGACCTGTGCGTCAGCACGTAGCCTGACCCTCCCACGTTTCCATACACTCACCTGAGCCCTAAGCCTTGCCGTTCCCTAACCCTAACCCTAGCCCGGAATGGAAACCCACCACCAGCCCTACAACTTATGCCCAATCCGTAGCCTACTCCTGGCCCGTACGCTGGCACTGACCCGTGCGTCAGCACTTAGCATGACCCTCCAACGTTTCCGTACCCTCACCTGTACCCTAAGCCTTGCCGTTCCCTAACCCTAACCCTAGCTCTGAACGGAAACCCACCACCAGCCCTACGCCTTACCCCCAAGCCGTAGCCTACTCCTGGCCCGTACGCTGGCACTGACCCGTGTGTCAGCACGTAGCCTGACCCTCCCACGTTTCCGTACCCTCACCTGTGCCCTAAGCCTTGCCGTTCCCTAACCCTAACCCTAGCCCCGAACGGAAACCCACCACCAGCCCTACACCTTACCCTACGCCGTAGCCTACTCCTGGCCCGTACACTGGCACTGACCCGTGCGTCAGCACGTAGCCTGACCCTCCCACGTTTCTCTACCCTCACCTGTGCCCTAAGTCTTGCCATTCCCTAACCCTAACCCTAGCTCGGAACGGAAATCCACCACCAGCCAAACACATTTTCCTACGCCGTAGCCTATTCCTGACCCGTACGCTGGCACTGACCCGTGCGTCAGCACGTAGCCTGACCCTCCCACATTTCCGTACCCTCACCTGTGCCGTAAGACTTGCCGTTCCCTAACCCTAACCCTAGCCCGGAGCGGAAACACACCACCAGGTCTACAACTTACCCCCAAGCCGTAGCCTACTCCTGGCCCGTATGCTGGCACTGACCCGTCCGTCAGCATGTAGCCTGAACCTCCCACGTTTCCGTACCCTCACCTGTGCCCTAAGCCTTGCCGCTCCCTAACCCTAACACTAGACCGGAATGGAAAACCACCACCAGCCCTACCCCTTACCCTACGCCTTAGCGTATACCTGGCCCGTACGCTGGCGCTGACACGTGCGTCAGCACGTAGCCTGACCCTCCCACATTTCTGTACCCTCACCTGTGCCCTAAGCCTTGCCGTTCCCTAACCCTAACACTAGCCCAGAACGAAAACCCACCACCAGCCTTACACCTTACCGTACGCCGTAGCCTACTCCTGGCCCATACGGTGGAACTGACCCGTGCGTCAGCACGTAGCCTGACCCTCCCACGTTTCCGTACCCTCACCTGTGCCCTAAGCCTTGCCGTTCCCTAACCCTAACCCTAGCTCGGAACGGACATCCACCACCAGCCAAACAAATTTCCCTACGCCGTAGTCTACTCCTGGCCCGTACGCTGGCACTGACCCGTGCGTCAGCACGTAGCCAGACCCTCCCACGTTTCCATACAATCACCTGTGCCCTAAGCCTTGCCGTTACGTAACCCTAACCCTAGCCCGGAACAGAAATCCACCACCAGCCCTACACCATACCCTACGCTGTAGCCTACTCCTGGCCCGTACGCTGGAACTCACCCATGCGTCAGCACATAGCCCGACCCTCCCACGTTTCCGTACCCTCACCTGTGCCCTAATCCTTGCCGTTCCCTAACCCTAACCCTAGCCCGGAACGGAAAGCCACCACCAGGCCTACACCTTACCCTACGCCGTAGCCTCCTCCTGTCCCGTACCATGGCACTGACCTGTGCGTCAGCACGTAGCCTGACCCTCCCACGTTTCCATACACTCACCTGTGCCCTAAGCCTTGCCGTTCCCTAACCCTAACACTAGCCCGGAATGGAAACCCACCAGCAGCCCTACAACTTATGCCCAAGCCGTAGCCTACTCCTGGCCCGTACGCTGGCACTGACCCGTGTGTCAGCACGTAGCCTGACCCTCCCACGTTTCCGTACCCTCACCTGTGCCCTAAGCCTTGCCGTTCCCTAACCCTAACCCTAGCCCCGAATGGAAACCCACCACCAGCCCTACACCTTACCCTATGCCGTAGCCTACTCCTGGCCCGTACGCTGGCACTGACCCGTGCGTCAGCACGTAGCCTGACCCTCCCACGTTTCACTACCCTCACCTGTGCCCTAAGCCTTGCCGTTCCCTAACCCTAACCCTAGCCCAGAACGGAAACCCACCACCAGCCCTACACCTTACCGTACGCCGTAGCCTACTCCTGGCCCATACGCTGGCACTGACTCGTGCGTCAGCACGTAGCCTGACCCTCCCACGTTTCCGTACCTTCACCTGTGCCCTAAGCCTTGCCGTTCCCTAACCCAAACCCTAGCTCGTAACGGAAATCCACCACCAGACAAACACATTTCCCTACGCCGTAGCCTATTCCTGACCCATACGCTGGCACTGACACGTGCGTCAGCACGTAGCCTGACCCTCCCACATTTCCGTACCCTCACCTGTGCCATAAGACTTGCCGTTCCCTAACCCTAACCCTAGCCCGGAGCAGAAACCCACCACCAGCCATACACCTTAACCCCAAGCCGTAGCCTACTCCTGGCCCGTATGCTGGCACTGACCCGTGCGTCAGCACGTAGCCTGACCCTCCCACATTTCCATACCCTCACCTGTGCCCTAAGCCTTGCCGTTCCCTAACCCTAACCCTAGCCCGGAACGGGAAAACACCACCAGCACTACACCTTACCCCCAAGCCGTAGCCTACTCCTGGCCCGTACGCTGGCACTGACCCGTGCGTCAGCACGTAGCCTGACCCTCCCACGTTTCCATACAATCACCTGTGCCCTAAGCCTTGCCGTTACGTAACCCTAACCCTAGCCCGGAACAGAAATCCACCACCAGTCCTACACCTTACCCTACACCGTAGCCTACTCCTGGCCCGTACGCTGGAACTGACCCATGCGTCAGCACGTAGCCTGACCCTCCCACGTTTCCGTACCCTCACCTGTGCCCTAAGCCTTGCCGTTCCCTAACCCTAACCCTAGCCCGGAACGCAAACCCAACACCAGCCCTACCCCTTACCCTACGCCTTAGCGTACTCCTGGCCCGTACGCTGGCACTGACACATGCGTCAGCATGTAGCCTGACCCTCCCACGTTTCTGTACACTCACCTGTGCCCTACGACTTGCCGTTCCCTAACCCTAACCCTAGCTCGGAACGAAAACCCACCACCAGCCCAACACATCTCCCTACGCTGTAGCCCACTCCTGGCCTGTACGCTGGCAGTGACACGTGCATCAGCACATAGCCTGACCCTCCCACGTTTCCGTACCCTCACCTGTGCCCTAAGCCTTGCCGTTCTCTAACCCTAACCCTAGCCCGGAAAGGAAACCCACCACCAGCCCTACACCTTACCCTACGCTGTAGCCTACAACTGGCCCGTAGGCTGGCAACGACCCGTGCGTCAGCACGTAGCCTGACCCTCCCACGTTTCCGTACCCTCACCTGTGCCCTAAGCTTTGCCGTTCCCTAACCCTAACCCTACCCCAGAACGGAAACCCACCACCAGCCCTACCCCTTACCCTACACCGTAGCCTACTCCTGGCCCGTACGCTGGCACTGACCCGTGCATCAGCACGTAGCCTGACCCTCCCACGTTTCCGTACCCTCACCTGTGCCCTAAGCAGTGCCGTTCCCCAACCCTAACCCTAGCCCGAAACGGAAACCCACCACCAGCCCTACACCTTACCCTACACCGTAGTCTACTCCTGGCCCGTACGCTGGCACTGACCCGTGCGTCAGCACATAGCCTGACCCTCCCACATTTCCGTACCCTGACCTGTACCATAAGACTTGCCGTTCCCTAACCCTAACCCTAGCCCGGAGCGGAAACCCACCACCAGCCCTACACCTTAACCCCAAGCCGTAGCCTACTCCTGGCCCGTATGCGGGCACTGACCCGTGCGTCAGCACGTAGCCTGACCCTCCCACATTTCCGTACCCTCACCTGTGCCCTAAGCCTTGCCGTTCCCTAACCCTAACCCTAGCACGGAACGGGAAAACACCACCAGCCCTACACCTTACCCCGAAGCCGTAGCCTACACCTGGCCCGTACGCTGGCACTGACCCGTGCGTCAGCACGTAGCCTAACCCTCCCACGTTTCCATACAATCACCTGTGCCCTAAGCCTTGCCGTTACGTAACCCTAACCCTAGCTCGGAACAGAAATCCACCACAATCCCTACACCTTACCCTACGCCGTAGCCTAATCCTGGCCCGTACGCTGGAACTGACCCATGCGTCAGCACGTAGCCTGACCCTCCCACGTTTCCGTACCCTCACCTGTGCCCTAATCCTTGCCGTTCCCTAACCCTAACCCTAGCCCGGAACGGAAACCCACCACCAGGCCTACACCTTAGCCTACGCCGTAGCCTACTCCTGTCCCGTACCATGGCACTGACCTGTGCGTCAGCACGTAGCCTGACCCTCCCACGTTTCCATACACTCACCTGTGCCCTAAGGCTTGCCGTTCCCTAACCCTAACCCTAGCCCGGAATGGAAACCCACCACCAGCCCTGCAACTTATGCCCAAGCCGTAGCCTACTCCTGGCCCGTACGCTGGCACTGACCCGTGCGTCAGCACTTAGCCTGACCCTCCAACGTTTCCGTACCCTCACTTGTACCCTAAGCCTTGCCGTTCCCTAACCCTAACCCTAGCCCCGAACGGAAACCCACCACCAGCCCTACACCTTACCCTATGCCGTAGCCTACTCCTGGCCCGTACGCTGGCACTGACCCGTGCGTTCAGCACGTAGCCTGACCCTCCCACGTTTCTCTACCCTCACCTGTACCCTGAGCCTTGCCGTTACCTAACCCTAACCCTAGCCCAGAAGGGAAACCCACCACCAGCCCTACACCTTACCGTACGCCGTAGCCTACTCCTGGCCCATACGCTGGCACTGACCCGTGCGTCAGCACGTAGCCTGACCCTCCCACGTTTCCGTACCCTCACCTGTGCCCTAAGCCTTGCCGTTCCCTAACCCTAACCCTAGCTCGGAACGGAAATCCACCACCAGACAAACACATTTTCCTACGCCGTAGCCTATTCCTGACCCGTACGCTGGCACTGACCCGTGCGTCAGCACGTAGCCTGACCCTCCCACATTTCCGTATCCTCACCTGTGCCATAAGACTTGCCATTCCCTAACCCTAACCCTAGCCCGGAGCGGAAACACACCACCAGCCCTACAACTTACCCCCAAGCCGTAGCCTACTCCTGGCCCGTATGCTGGCACTGACCCCTTCGTCAGCATGTAGCCTGACCCTCCCACGTTTCCGTACCCTCACCTGTGCCCTAAGACTTGCCGCTCCCTAACCCTAACCCTAGACCGGAAAGGAAAACCACCACCAGCCCTACCCCTTACCCTACGCCTTAGCGTACTCCTGGCCTGTACGCTGGCACTGACACGTGCGTCAGCACGTAGCCTGACCCTCCCACATTTCTGTACCCTCACCTGTGCCCTAAGCCTTGCCGTTCCCTAACCCTAACCCTAGCCCAGAACGAAAACCCACCACCAGCCTTACACCTTACCGTACGCCGTAGCCTACTCCTGGCCCTTACGCTGGAACTGACCCGTGCGTCAGCACGTAGCCTGACCCTCCCACGTTTCCGTACCCTCACCTGTGCCCTAAGCCTTGCCGTTCCCTAACCCTAACCCTAGCTCGGAACGGAAATCCACCACCAGCCAAACACATTTCCCTACGCTGTAGCCTACTCCTGACCCGTATGCTGGCACTCACACGTGCATCAGCACGTAGCCTGACCCTCCCACATTTCCGTACCCTCACCTGTGCCATAAGACTTGCCGTTCCCTAGCCCTAACCCTAGCCCGGAGCGGAAACACTCCACCAGCCCTACACCTTACCCCCAAGCCGTAGCCTACTCCTGGCCCGTACGCTGGCACTGACCCGTGCGTCAGCACGTAGCCTGACCCTCCCACGTTTCCGTACCCTCACCTGTGCCCTAAGCCTTGCCGTTCCCTAACCCTAACCCTAGCCCGAAACGGAAACCCAACACCAGCCCTACCCCTTACCCTACGCCTTAGCGTAATCATGGCCCGTACGCTGGCACTGACACGTGCGTCAGCACGTAGCCTGAGCCTCCCACATTTCCGTACACTCACCTGTGCCCTAAGACTTGCCATTCCCTAACCCTAACCCTAGCTCGGAACGAAAACCCACCACCAGCCCAACACATCTCCCTACGCTGTAGCCTACTCTTGGCCTGTATGCTGGCAGTGACACGTGCATCAGCACATAGCCTGACCCTCCCACGTTTCCGTACCCTCACCTGTGCCCTAAGCCTTGCCGTTCCCTAACCCTATCCCTACCCCGGAAAAGAAACCCTCTACCAGCCCTACACCTTACCTTGCGCCGTAGCCTACTCCTGGCCCATACGCTGGCACTGACCCGTGCGTCAGCACGTAGCCTGAACCTCCCACGTTTCCGTACCCTCACCTGTGCCCTAAGCCTTGCCGTTCCCTAACCCTAACCCTAGCCCGGAACGGAAACCCACCACCATCCCTACCCCTTACCCTACGCCGTAGCCTACTCCTGGCCCGTACGCTGGCACTGACCTGTGCGTCAGCATGTAGCCTGACCCTCCCACGTTTCTGTACACTCACATGTGCCCTACGACTTGCCGTTCCCTAACCCTAACCCTAGCTCGGAACGAAAACCCACCACCAGCCCAACACATCTCCCTATGCTGTAGCCTACTCCTGGCCTGTACGCTGGCAGTAACACGTGCATAAGGACATAGCCTGACCCTCCCACGTTTCCGTACCATCACCTGTGCCCTAAGCCTTGCCGTTCTCTAACCCTAACCCTAGCCCGGAAAGGAAACCCACCACCAGCCCTACACCTTACAATACGCTGTAGCCTACAACTGGCCCGTAGGCTGGCAACGACCCGTGCGTCAGCACGTAGCCTGACCCTCCCACGTTTCCGTACCCTCACCTGTGCCCTAAGCTTTGCCGTTCCCTAACCCTAACACTAGCCCAGAATGGAAACCCACCACCAGCCCTACCCCTTACCCTACGCCGTAGCCTACTCCTGGCCCGTACGCTGGCACTGACCCGTGCGTCAGCACGTACCCTGACCCTCCCACTTTTCCGTACCCTCACCTGTGCCCTAAGCATTGCCGTTACCCAACCCTAACCCTAGCCCCAAACGGAAACCCACCACCAGCCCTACACCTTACCCTACACCGTAGTCTACTCCTGGCCCGTACGCTGGCACTGACCTTTGCGTCAGCACGTAGCCTGACCCTCCCACATTTCCGTACCCTGATCTGTGCCCTAAGCCTTGCCGTTCCCTCACCCTAACACTAGCCCGGAACGGGAAAACACCACCAGCCCTACAACTTACCCCCAAGCCGTAGCCTACTCCTGGACCGTACGCTGGCACTGACCCATGCGTCAGCACGTAGCCTGACCCTCCCACGTTTCCATACAATCACCTGTGCCCTAAGCCTTGCCGTTACCTAACCCTAACCCTAGCCCAGAACAGAAATCCACCACCATCCCTACACCTTATCCTACGCCGTAGCCTACTCCTGGCCCGTACGCTGGAACTGACCCATGCGTCAGCACGTAGCCTGACCCTCCCACGTTTCCGTACCCTCACCTGTGCCCTAATCCTTGCCGTTCCCTAACCCTAACCCTAGCCCGGAACGGAAACCCACCACCAGGCCTACACCTTACCCTACGCCGTAGCCTACTCCTGGCCCGTACGCTGGAACTGACCCATGCATCAGCACATACTCTCACCCTCCCACGTTTCTGTACCCTCACCTGTGCCCTAAGCCTTGTCATTCCCTAAACCTAACCCTAGCCCTGAACGGAAACCCACCACCAGCCCTACACCTTACCCTACGCCGTAGCCTCCTCCTGTCCCGTACCATGGCACTGACCTGTGCGTCAGCACGTAGCGTGACCCTCCCACGTTTCCATACACTCACCTGTGCCCTAAGCCTTGCCGTTCCCTAACCCTAACCCTAGCCCGGAATGGAAACCCACCACCAGCCCTACACCTTATGCCCATGCCGTAGCCTACTCCTGGCCCGTACGCTGGCACTGACCCGTGCGTCAGCACTTAGCCTGACCCTCCAACTTTTCCGTACCCTCACCTGTACCGTAAGCCTTGCCGTCCCCTAACCCTAAACCTAGCTCGGAACGGAAACCCACCACCAGCCCTACAACTTACCCTACTCCCTAGCCTACTCCTGACCCGTACGCTGGCACTGACCCGTGCGTCAGCACGTAGCCTGACCCTCCCACATTTCCGTACCCTCACCTGTGCCGTAAGACTTGCCGTTCCCTAACCCTAACCCTAGCCCAGAGCGGAAACACACCACCAGGTCTACACCTTACCCCCAAGCCGTAGCCTCCTCCTGGCCCGTATGCTGGCACTGACCCGTGCGTCAGCATGTAGCCTGAACCTCCCACGTTTCCGTACCCTCACCTGTGCCCTAAGCCTTGCCGCTCCCTAACCCTAACCCTAGACCGGAAAGGAAAACCACCACCAGCCCTACACCTTACCCTACGCCTTAGCGTACTCCTGGCCCGTACGCTGGCACTGACACGTGCGTCAGCACGTAGCCTGACCCTCCCACATTTCTGTACCCTCACCTGTGCCCTAAGCCTTGCCGTTCCCTAACCCTAACCCTAGCCCAGAACGAAAACCCACCACCAGCCTTACACCTTACCGTACGCCGTAGCCTACTCATGGCCCATACGGTGGAATTGACCCGTGCGTCAGCACGTAGCCTGACCCTCCCACGTTTCCGTACCCTCACCTGTGCCCTAAGCCTTGCCGTTCCCTAACCCTAACCCTAGCTCGGAACGGAAATCCACCACCAGCCAAACACATTTCCCTACGCCGTAGCCTACTCCTGGCCCGTACGCTGGCACTGACCCATGCGTCAGCACCTAGCCTGACCCTCCCACGTTTCCGTACCCTCACCTGTGCCCTAAGCCTTGCCGTTACGTAACCCTAACCCTAGCCCGGAACGGAAACCCACCACCAGGCCTACACCTTACCCTACGCCGTAGCCTCCTCCTGTCCCGTACCATGGCACTGACATGTGCGCCAGCACGTAGCCTGACCCTCCCACGTTTCCATACACTCACCTGTGCCCTAAGCCTTGCCGTTCCCTAACCCTAACCCTAGCCCGGAATGGAAACACACCACAAGCCCTACAACTTATGCCCAAGCCGTAGCCTACTCCTGGCCCGTACGCTGGCACTGACCCGTGTGTCAGCACGTAGCCTGACCCTCCCACATTTCTGTACCCTCACCTGTGCCCTAAGCCTTGCCGTTCCCTAACCCTAACCCTAGACCGGAATGGAAATCCACCACCAGCCCTACCCCTTACCCTACACCTTAGCGTACTCCTGGCCCGTACGCTGGCACTGACACGTGCGTCAGCACGTAGCCTGACCCTCCCACATTTCTGTACCCTCACCTGTGCCCTAAGCCTTGCCGTTCCCTAACCCTAACCCTAGCCCAGAACGAAAACCCACCACCAGCCTTACACCTTACCGTACGCCGTAGCCTACTCCTGGCCCATACGCTGGAACTGACCCGTGAGTCAGCACGTAGCCTGACCCTCCCACGTTTCCGTACCATCACCTGTGCCCTAAGCCTTGCCGTTCCCTAACCCTAACCCTAGCTCGGAACGGATATCCACCACCAGCCAAACACATTTCCCTACGCCGTAGCCTACTCCTGACCCGTACGCTGGCACTCACACGTGCGTCAGCACGTAGCCTGACCCTCCCACATTTCCATACCCTCACCTGTGCCATAAGACTTGCCGTTCCCTAACCCTAACCCTAGCCCGGAGCGGAAACACACCACCAGCCCTACACCTTACCCCCAAGCCGTAGCCTACTCCTGGCTCGTACGCTGGCAGTGACCTGTGCGTCAGCACGTAGCCTGACCCTCCCACGTTTCCGTACCCTCACCTGTGCCCTAAGCCTTGCCGTTCCCTAACCCTAACCCTAGCCCGGAACGGAAACCCAACACCAGCCCTACCCATTACCCTACACCTTAGCGTAATCATGGCCCGTACGCTGGCACTGACAAGTGCGTCAGCACATAGCCTGAGCCTCCCACATTTCCATACACTCATCTGTGCCCTAAGACTTGCCGTTCCCTAACCCTAACCCTAGCTCGGAACGAAAACCCACCACCAGCCCAACACATCTCCCTACGCTGTAGCCTACTCCTGGCCTGTATGCTGGCAGTGACACGTGCATCAGCACATAGCCTGACCCTCCCACGTTTCCGTACCCTCACCTGTGCCCTAAGCCTTGCCGTTCCCTAACCCTAACCCTACCCCGGAAAGGAAACCCACTACCAGCCCTACGCCTTACCTTATGCCGTAGCCTACTCCTGGCCCGTACGCTGGCACTGACCCGTGCGTCAGCACGTAGCCTGACCCTCCCACGTTTCCATACCCTCACCTGTGCCCTAAGCTTTGCCGTTCCCTAAACCTAACCCTAGCCCGGAACGGAAACCCACCACCAGCCCTACCCCTTACCCTACGCCGTAGCCTACTCCTGGCCCATACGCTGGCACTGACCCGTGCGTCAGCACGTAGCCTGACCCTCCCACGTTTCCGTACCCTCACCTGTGCCCTAAGCCTTGCCGTTCCCTAAACCTAACCCTAGCCCAGAACGGAAACCCACCACGAGGCCTACACCTTACCCTACGCCATAGCCTCCTCCTGTCCCGTACCATGGCACTGACATATGCGCCAGCACGTAGCCTGACCCTCCCACGTTTCCATACACTCACCTGTGCCCTAAGCCTTGCCGTTCCCTAACCCTAACCCTAGCCCGGAATGGAAACCCACCACAAGCCCTACAACTTATGCCCAAGCCGTTGCCTACTCCTGGCCCGTACGCTGGCACTGACCCGTGCGTCAGCACTTAGCCTGACCCTCCAACGTTTCCGTACCCTCACCTGTACCCTAAGCCTTGCCATTCCCTAACCCTAACCCTAGCTCGGAACGGAAACCCACCACCAGCCCTACACCTTACCCCCAAGCCGTAGCCTAATCCTGGCCCGTACGCTGGCACTGACCCGTGTGTCAGCACGTAGCCTGACCCTCCCACGTTTCCGTACCCTCACCTGTGCCCTAAGCCTTGCCGTTCCCTAACCCTAACCCTAGCCCCGAATGGAAACCCACCACCAGCCCTACACCTTACCCTACGCCGTAGCCTACTCCTGGCCCGTACGCTGGCACTGACCCGTGCGTCAGCACGTAGCCTGACCCTCCCACGTTTCTCTACCCTCACCTGTGCCCTAAGCCTTGCCGTTACCTAAACCTAACCCTAGCCCAGAACGGAAACCCACCACCAGCCCTACACCTTACCGTACGCCGTAGCCTACTCCTGGCCCATACGCTGGCACTGACCCGTGCGTCAGCACGTAGCCTGACCCTCCCACGTTTCCGTACCCTCACCTGTGCCCTAAGCCTTGCCGTTCCCTAACGCTAACCCTAGCTCGGAACGGAAATCCACCACCAGACAAACACATTTTCCTATGCCGTAGCCTATTCCTTACCCGTACGCTGGCACTGACCCGTGCGTCAGCGCGTAGCCTGACCCTCCCACATTTCCGTATCCTCACCTGTGCCATAAGACTTGCCATTCCCTAACCCTAACCCTAGCCCGGAGCGGAAACACACCACCAGCCCTACACCTTACCCCCAAGCCGTAGCCTACTCCTGGCCCGTATGCTGGCACTGACCACTTCGTCAGCATGTAGCCTGACCCTCCCACGTTTCCGTACCCTCACCTGTGCCCTAAGACTTGCCGCTCCCTAACCCTAACCCTAGACCGGAAAGGAAAACCACCACCAGCCCTACACCTTACCCTACGCCTTAGCGTACTCCTGGCCCGTACGCTGGCACTGACACGTGCGTCAGCACGTAGCCTGACCCTCCCACATTTCTGTACCCTCACCTGTGCCCTAAGCCTTGCCGTTCCCTAACCCTAACCCTAGCCCAGAACGAAAACCCACCACCAGCCTTACACCTTACCGTACGCCGTAGCCTACTCCTGGCCCTTACGCTGGAACTGACCCGTGCGTCAGCACGTAGCCTGACCCTCCCACGTTTCCGTACCCTCACCTGTGCCCTAAGCCTTGCCGTTCCCTAACCCTAACCCTAGCTCGGAACGGAAATCCACCACCAGCCAAACACATTTCCCTACGCCGTAGCCTACTCCTGACCCGTACGCTGGCACTCACACGTGCATCAGCACGTAGCCTGACCCTCCCATATTTCCGTACCCTCACCTGTGCCATAAGACTTGCCGTTCCCTAACCCTAACCCTAGCCCGGAGCGGAAACACTCCACCAGCCCTACAACTTACCCCCAAGCCGTAGCCTACTCCTGGCCCGTACGCTGGCACTGACCCGTGCGTCAGCACGTAGCCTGACCCTCCCACGTTTCCGTACCCTCACCTGTGCCCTAAGCCTTGCCGTTCCCTAACCCTAACCCTAGCCCGAAACGGAAACCCAACACCAGCCCTACCCCTTACCCTACGCCTTAGCGTAATCATGGCCCGTACGCTGGCACTGACACGTGCGTCAGCACGTAGCCTGAGCCTCCCACATTTCCGTACACTCACCTGTGCCCTAAGACTTGCCATTCCCTAACCCTAACCCTAGCTCGGAACGAAATCCCACCACCAGCCCAACACATCTCCCTACGCTGTAGCCTACTCTTGGCCTGTATGCTGGCAGTGACACGTGCATCAGCACATAGCCTGACCCTCCCACGTTTCCGTACCCTCACCTGTGCGCTAAGCTTTGCCGTTCCCTAACCCTATCCCTACCCCGGAAAAGAAACCCTCTACCAGCCCTACACCTTACCTTGCGCCGTAGCCTACTCCTGGCCCGTACGCTGGCACTGACCCGTGCGTCAGCACGTAGCCTGACCCTCCCACGTTTCCGTACCCTCACCTGTGCCCTAAGCCTTGCCGTTCCCTAACCCTAACCCTAGCCCGGAACGGAAACCCACCACCAGGCCTACACCTTACCCTACGCCGTAGCCTACTCCTGGCCCGTACGCTGGAACTGACCCATGTATCAGCACATAGTCTCATCTACCCACGTTTCTGTACCCTCACCTGTGCCCTAAGTCTTGTCATTCCCTAAACCTAACCCTAGCCCTGAACGGAAACCCACCACCAGGCCTACACCTTACCCTACGACGTTGCCTCCTCCTATCCCGTACCATGGCACTGACCTGTGCGTCAACACGTAGCCTGACCCTCCCACGTTTCCATACACTCACCTGTGCCCTAAGCCTTGCCGTTCCCTCACCCTAACCCTAGCCCGGAACGGGAAAACACCACCAGCCCTACAACTTACCCCCAAGCCGTAGCCTACTCCTGGACCGTACGCTGGCACTGACCCATGCGTCAGCACGTAGCCTGACCCTCCCACGTTTCCGTACCCTCACCTGTGCCCTAATCCTTGCCGTTCCCTAACCCTAACCCTAGCCCGGAACGGAAACCCACCACCAGGCCTACACCTTACCCTACGCCGTAGCCTACTCCTGGCCCGTACGCTGGAACTGACCCATGTATCAGCACATAGTCTCATCTACCCACGTTTCTGTACCCTCACCTGTGCCCTAAGTCTTGTCATTCCCTAAACCTAACCCTAGCCCTGAACGGAAACCTACCACCAGCCCTACACCTTACCCTACGCCGTAGCCTCCTCCTGTCCCGTACCATGGTACTGACCCGTGCGTCAGCACGTAGCCTGACCCTCCCACGTTTCTCTACCCTCACCTGTGCCCTAAGCCTTGCCGTTACCTAACACTAACCCTAGCCCAGAACGGAAACCCACCACCAGCCCTACACATTACCGTACGCAGTAGCCTACTCCTGGCCCATACGCTAGCACTGACCCGTGCGTCAGCACGTAGCCTGACCCTCCCACGTTTCCGTACCCTCACCTGTGCCCTAAGCCTTGCCGTTCCCTAACCCTAACCCTAGCTCGGAACGGAAATCCACCACCAGCCAAACACATTTCCCTACGTTGTAGCCAATTCCTGACCCGTACGCTGGCACTGACCCGTGCGTCAGCACGTAGCCTGACCCTCCCACATTTCCGTACCCTCACCTGTGCCATAAGACTTGCCGTTCCCTAACCCTAACACTTGCCCGGAGCTGAAACCCACCACCAGCCCTACACCTTAACCCCAAACCGTAGCTTACTCCTGGCCCGTATGCTGGCACTGACCCGTGCGTCAGCACGTAGCCTGAACCTCCCACATTTCCGTACCCTCACCTGTGCCCTAAGCCTTGCCGTTCCCTAACCCTAACCCTAGCCCCGAACGGGAAAACACCACCAGCCCTACACGTTACCCCCAAGCCGTAGCCTACTCCTGGCCCGTACGCTGGCACTGACCCGTGCGTCAGCACGTAGCCTGACCCTCCCACGTTTCCATACAATCACCTGTGCCCTAAGCCTTGCCGTTACGTAACCCTAACCCTAGCCCGGAACAGAAATCCACCACCAGCCCTACACTTTACCCTACGCCGTAGCCTACTCCTTGCCCGTACGCTGGAACTGACCCATGCGTCAGCACGTAGCCTGACCCTCCCACGTTTCCGTACCCTCACCTGTGCCCTAATCCTTGCCGTTCCCTAACCCTAACCCTAGCCCGCAACGGAAACCCACCACCAGGCCTACACCTTACCCTACGCCGTAGCCTCCTCCTGTCCCGAACCATGGCACTGACCTGTGCGTCAGGACGTAGCCTGACCCTCCCACGTTTCCATACACTCACCTGAGCCCTAAGCCTTGCCGTTCCCTAACCCTAACCCTAGCCCCGAATGGAAACCCACCACCAGCCCTACAACTTATGCCCAATCCGTAGCCTACTCCTGGCCCGTACGCTGGCACTGACCCGTGCGTCAGCACTTAGCCTGACCCTCCAACGTTTCCGTACCCTCACCTGTACCCTAAGCCTTGCCGTTCCCTAACCCTAACCCTAGCTCTGAACGGAAACCCACCACCAGCCCTACGCCTTACCCCCAAGCCGTAGCCTACTCCTGGCCCGTACGCTGGCACTGACCCGTGTGTCAGCACGTAGCCTGACCCTCCCACGTTTCCGTACCCTCACCTGTGCCCTAAGCCTTGCCGTTCCCTAACCCTAACCCTAGCCCCGAACGGAAACCCACCACCAGCCCTACACCTTACCCTACGCCGTAGCCTACTCCTGGCCCGTACACTGGCACTGACCCGTGCGTCAGCACGTAGCCTGACCCTCCCACGTTTCTCTACCCTCACCTGTGCCCTAAGCCTTGCCGTTCCCTAACCCTAACCCTAGCTCGGAACGGAAATCCACCACCAGCCAAACACATTTTCCTACGCCGTAGCCTATTCCTGACCCGTACGCTGGCACTGACCCGTGCGTCAGCACGTAGCCTGACCCTCCCACATTTCCGTACCCTCACCTGTGCCGTAAGACTTGCCGTTCCCTAACCCTAACCCTAGCCCGGAGCGGAAACACACCACAAGGTCTACAACTTACCCCCAAGCCGTAGCCTACTCCTGGCCCGTATGCTGGCACTGACCCGTCCGTCAGCATGTAGCCTGAACCTCCCACGTTTCCGTACCCTCACCTGTGCCCTAAGCCTTGCCGCTCCCTAACCCTAACCCTAGACCGGAATGGAAAACCACCACCAGCCCTACCCCTTACCCTACGCCTTAGCGTACTCCTGGCCCGTACGCTGGCACTGACACGTGCGTCAGCACGTAGCCTTACCCTCCCACATTTCTGTACCCTCACCTGTGCCCTAAGCCTTGCCGTTCCCTAACCCTAACCCTAGCCCAGAACGAAAACCCACCACCAGCCTTACACCTTACCGTACGCCGTAGCCTACTCCTGGCCCATACGGTGGAACTGACCCGTGCGTCAGCACGTAGCCTGACCCTCCCACGTTTCCGTACCCTCACCTGTGCCCTAAGCCTTGCCGTTCCCTAACCCTAACCCTAGCTCGGAACGGAAATCCACCACCAGCCAAACAAATTTCCCTACGCCGTAGCCTACTCCTGGCCCGTACGCTGGCACTGACCCGTGCGTCAGCACGTAGCCAGACCCTCCCACGTTTCCATACAATCACCTGTGCCCTAAGCCTTGCCATTACGTAACACTAACCCTAGCCCGGAACAGAAATCCACCACCAGCCCTACACCATACCCTACGCCGTAGCCTACTCCTGGCCCGTACGCTGGAACTGACCCATGCGTCAGCACGTAGCCTGACACTCCCACGTTTCCGTACCCTCACCTGTGCCCTAATCCTTGCCGTTCCATAACCCTAACCCTAGCCCGGAACGGAAACCCACCACCAGGCCTACACCTTACCCTACGCCGTAGCCTCCTCCTGTCCCGTACCATGGCACTGACCTGTGCGTCAGCACGTAGCCTGACCCTCCCACGTTTCCATACACTCACCTGAGCCCTAAGCCTTGCCGTTCCCTAACCCTAACCCTAGCCCGGAATGGAAACCCACCACCAGCCCTACAACTTATGCCCAATCCGTAGCCTACTCCTGGCCCGTACGCTGGCACTGACCCGTGCGTCAGCACTTAGCCTGACCCTCCAACGTTTCCGTACCCTCACCTGTACTCTAAGCCTTGCCGTTCCCTAACCCTAACCCTAGCTCTGAACGGAAACCCACCACCAGCCCTACGCCTTACCCCCAAGCCGTAGCCTACTCCTGGCCCGTACGCTGGCACTGACCCGTGTGTCAGCACGTAGCCTGACCCTCCCACGTTTCTCTACCCTCACCTGTGCCCTAAGCCTTGCCGTTCCCTAACCCTAACCCTAGCTCGGAACGGAAATCCACCACCAGCCAAACACATTTTCCTACGCCGTAGCCTATTCCTGACCCGTACGCTGGCACTGACCCGTGCGTCAGCACGTAGCCTGACCCTCCCACATTTCCGTACCCTCACCTGCGCCGTAAGACTTGCCGTTCCCTAACCCTAACCCTAGCCCGGAGCGGAAACACACCACCAGGTCTACAACTTACCCCCAAGCCGTAGCCTACTCCTGGCCCGTATGCTGGCACTGACCCGTCCGTCAGCATGTAGCCTGAACCTCCCACGTTTCCGTACCCTCACCTGTGCCCTAAGCCTTGCCGCTCCCTAACCCTAACCCTAGCCCCGAATGGAAACCGACCACCAGCCCTACACCTTACCCTATGCCGTAGCCTACTCCTGGCCCGTACGCTGGCACTGACCCGTGCGTCAGCACGTAGCCTGACCCTCCCACGTTTCTCTAACCTCACCTGTGCCCTAAGCCTTGCCGTTACCTAACCCTAACCCTAGCCCAGAACGGAAACCCACCACCAGCCCTACACCTTACCGTACGCAGTAGCCTACTCCTGGCCCATACGCTAGCACTGACCCGTGCGTCAGCACGTAGCCTGACCCTCCCACGTTTCCATACCCTCACCTGTGCCCTAAGCCTTGCCGTTCCCTAACCCTAACCCTAGCCCCGAACGGAAACCCACCACCAGCCCTACACCTTACCCTATGCCGTAGCCTACTCCTGGCCCGTACGCTGGCACTGACCCGTGCGTCAGCACGTAGCCTGACCCTCCCACGTTTCTCTACCCTCACCTGTGCCCTAAGCCTTGCCGTTACATAACACTAACCCTAGCCCAGAACGGAAACCCACCACCAGCCCTACACCTTACCGTACGCAGTAGCCTACTCCTGGCCCATACGCTAGCACTGACCCGTGCGTCAGCACGTAGCCTGACCCTCCCACGTTTCCGTACCCTCACCTGTGCCCTAAGCCTTGCCGTTCCCTAACCCTAACCCTAGCTTGGAACGGAAATCCACCACCAGCCAAACACATTTCCCTACGCCGTAGCCAATTCCTGACCCGTACGCTGGCACTGACCCGTGCGTCAGCACGTAGCCTGACCCTCCCACATTTCCGTACCCTCACCTGTGCCATAAGACTTGCCGTTCCCTAACCCTAACCCTAGCCCGGAGCGGAAACCCACCACCAGCCCTACACCTTAACCCCAAGACGTAGCTTACTCATGGCCTGTATGCTGGCACTGACCTGTGCGTCAGCACGTAGCCTGACCCTCCCACATTTCCGTACCCTCACCTGTGCCCTAAGCCTTGCCGTTCCCTAACCCTAACCCTACCCCGGAACGGGAAAACACCACCAGCCCTACACGTTACCCCCAAGCCGTAGCCTACTCCTGGCCCGTACGCTGGCACTGACCCGTGCGTCAGCACGTAGCCTGACCCTCCCACGTTTCCATACAATCACCTGTGCCCTAAGCCTTGCCGTTACGTAACCCTAACCCTAGCCCGGAACAGAAATCCACCATCAGCCCTACACCTTACCCTACGCCGTAGCCTACTCCTGGCCCGTACGCTGGAACTGACCCATGCGTCAGCACGTAGCCTGACCCTCCCACGTTTCCGTACCCTCACCTGTGCCGTAATCCTTGCCGTTCCCTAACCCTAACCCTAGCCCGAAACGGAAACCCACCACCAGGCCTACACCTTACCCTACGCCGTAGCCTCCTCCTGTCCCGAACCATGGCACTGACCTGTGCCTCAGCACGTAGCCTGACCCTCCCACGTTTCCATACACTCACCTGAGCCCTAAGCCTTGCCGTTCCCTAACCCTAACCCTAGCCCGGAATGGAAACCCACCACCAGCCCTACAACTTATGCCCAATCCGTAGCCTACTCCTGGCCCGTACGCTGGCACTGACCCGTGCGTCAGCACTTAGCCTGACCCTCTAACGTTTCCGTACCCTCACCTGTACCCTAAGCCTTGCCGTTCCCTAACCCTAACCCTAGCTCTGAACGGAAACCCACCACCAGCCCTACGCCTTACCCCCAAGCCGTAGCCTACTCCTGGCCCGTACGCTGGCACTGACCCGTGTGTCAGCACGTAGCCTGACCCTCCCACGTTTCCGTACCCTCACCTGTGCCCTAAGCCTTGCCGTTCCCTAACCCTAACCCTAGCCCCGAACGGAAACCCACCACCAGCCCTACACCTTACCCTACGCCGTAGCCTACTCCTGGCCCGTACACTGGCACTGACCCGTGCGTCAGCACGTAGCCTGACCCTCCCACGTTTCTCTACCCTCACCTGTGCCCTAAGTCTTGCCATTCCCTAACCCTAACCCTAGCTCGGAACGGAAATCCACCACCAGCCAAACACATTTTCCTACGCCGTAGCCTATTCCTGACCCGTACGCTGGAACTGACCCATGCATCAGCACATACTCTCACCCTCCCACGTTTCTGTACCCTCACCTGTGCCCTAAGCCTTGTCATTCCCTAAACCTAACCCTAGCCCTGAACGGAAACCCACCACCAGCCCTACACCTTACCCTACGCCGTAGCCTCCTCCTGTCCCGTACCATGGCACTGACCTGTGCGTCAGCACGTAGCGTGACCCTCCCACGTTTCCATACACTCACCTGTGCCCTAAGCCTTGCCGTTCCCTAACCGTAACCCTAGCCCGGAATGGAAACCCACCACCAGCCCTACACCTTATGCCCATGCCGTAGCCTACTCCTGGCCCGTACGCTGGCACTGACCCGTGCGTCAGCACTTAGCCTGACCCTCCAACTTTTCCGTACCCTCACCTGTACCGTAAGCCTTGCAGTCCCCTAACCCTAACCCTAGCTCGGAACGGAAACCCACCACCAGCCCTACAACTTACCCTACTCCTTAGCCTACTCCTGACCCGTACGCTGGCACTGACCCGTGCGTCAGCACGTAGCCTGACCCTCCCACATTTCCGTACCCTCACCTGTGCCGTAAGACTTGCCGTTCCCTAACCCTAACCCTAGCCCAGAGCGGAAACACACCACCAGGTCTACACCTTACCCCCAAGCCGTAGCCTCCTCCTGGCCCGTATGCTGGCACTGACCCGTGCGTCAGCATGTAGCCTGAACCTCCCACGTTTCCGTACCCTCACCTGTGCCCTAAGCCTTGCCGCTCCCTAACCCTAACCCTAGACTGGAAAGGAAAACCACCACCAGCCCTACACCTTACCCTACGCCTTAGCGTACTCCTGGCCCGTACGCTGGCACTGACACGTGCGTCAGCACGTAGCCTGACCCTCCCACATTTCTGTACCCTCACCTGTGCCCTAAGCCTTGCCGTTCCCTAACCCTAACCCTAGCCCAGAACGAAAACCCACCACCAGCCTTACACCTTACCGTACGCCGTAGCCTACTCCTGGCCCATACGGTGGAATTGACCCGTGCGTCAGCACGTAGCCTGACCCTCCCACGTTTCCGTACCCTCACCTGTGCCCTAAGCCTTGCCGTTCCCTAACCCTAACCCTAGCTCGGAACGGAAATCCACCACCAGCCAAACACATTTCCCTACGCCGTAGCCTACTCCTGGCCCGTACGCTGGAACTGACCCATGCGTCAGCACCTAGCCTGACCCTCCCACGTTTCCGTACCCTCACCTGTGCCCTAAGCCTTGCCGTTACGTAACCCTAACCCTAGCCCGGAACGGAAACCCACCACCAGGCCTACACCTTACCCTACGCCGTAGCCTCCTCCTGTCCCGTACCATGGCACTGACATGTGCGCCAGCACGTAGCCTGACCCTCCCACGTTTCCATACACTCACCTGTGCCCTAAGCCTTGCCGTTCCCTAACCCTAACCCTAGCCCGGAATGGAAACACACCACAAGCCCTACAACTTATGCCCAAGCCGTAGCCTACTCCTGGCCCGTACGCTGGCACTGACCCGTGTGTCAGCACGTAGCCTGACCCTCCCACATTTCTGTACCCTCACCTGTGCCCTAAGCCTTGCCGTTCCCTAACCCTAACCCTAGACCGGAATGGAAATCCACCACCAGCCCTACCCCTTACCCTACACCTTAGCGTACTCCTGGCCCGTACGCTGGCACTGACACGTGCGTCAGCACGTAGCCTGACCCTCCCACATTTCTGTACCCTCACCTGTGCCCTAAGCCTTGCCGTTCCCTAACCCTAACCCTAGCCCAGAACGAAAACCCACCACCAGCCTTACACCTTACCGTACGCCGTAGCCTATTCCTGGCCCATACGCTGGAACTGACCCATGAGTCAGCACGTAGCCTGACCCTCCCACGTTTCCGTACCATCACCTGTGCCCTAAGCCTTGCCGTTCCCTAACCCTAACCCTAGCTCGGAACGGATATCCACCACCAGCCAAACACATTTCCCTACGCCGTAGCCTACTCCTGACCCGTACGCTGGCACTCACACGTGCGTCAGCACGTAGCCTGACCCTCCCACATTTCCGTACCCTCACCTGTGCCATAAGACTTGCCGTTCCCTAACCCTAACCCTAGCCCGGAGCGGAAACACACCACCAGCCCTACACCTTACCCCCAAGCCGTAGCCTACTCCTGGCTCGTACGCTGGCAGTGACCTGTGCGTCAGCACGTAGCCTGACCCTCCCACGTTTCCGTACCCTCACCTGTGCCCTAAGCCTTGCCGTTCCCTAACCCTAACCCTAGCCCGGAACGGAAACCCAACACCAGCCCTACCCATTACCCTACACCTTAGCGTAATCATGGCCCGTACGCTGGCACTGACAAGTGCGTCAGCACATAGCCTGAGCCTCCCACATTTCCATACACTCATCTGTGCCCTAAGACTTGCCGTTCCCTAACCCTAACCCTAGCTCGGAACGAAAACCCACCACCAGCCCAACACATCTCCCTACGCTGTAGCCTACTCCTGGCCTGTATGCTGGCAGTGACACGTGCATCAGCACATAGCCTGACCCTCCCACGTTTCCGTACCCTCACCTGTGCCCTAAGCCTTGCCGTTCCCTAACCCTAACCCTACCCCGGAAAGGAAACCCACTACCAGCCCTACGCCTTACCTTATGCCGTAGCCTACTCCTGGCCCGTACGCTGGCACTGACCCGTGCGTCAGCACGTAGCCTGACCCTCCCACGTTTCCATACCCTCACCTGTGCCCTAAGCTTTGCCGTTCCCTAAACCTAACCCTAGCCCGGAACGGAAACCCACCACCAGCCCTACCCCTTACCCTACGCCGTAGCCTACTCCTGGCCCATACGCTGGCACTGACCCGTGCGTCAGCACGTAGCCTGACCCTCCCACGTTTCCGTACCCTCACCTGTGCCCTAAGCCTTGCCGTTCCCTAAACCTAACCCTAGCCCAGAACGGAAACCCACCACGAGGCCTACACCTTACCCTACGCCATAGCCTCCTCCTGTCCCGTACCATGGCACTGACATATGCGCCAGCACGTAGCCTGACCCTCCCACGTTTCCATACACTCACCTGTGCCCTAAGCCTTGCCGTTCCCTAACCCTAACCCTAGCCCGGAATGGAAACCCACCACAAGCCCTACAACTTATGCCCAAGCCGTTGCCTACTCCTGGCCCGTACGCTGGCACTGACCCGTGCGTCAGCACTTAGCCTGACCCTCCAACGTTTCCGTACCCTCACCTGTACCCTAAGCCTTGCCATTCCCTAACCCTAACCCTAGCTCGGAACGGAAACCCACCACCAGCCCTACACCTTACCCCCAAGCCGTAGCCTAATCCTGGCCCGTACGCTGGCACTGACCCGTGTGTCAGCACGTAGCCTGACCCTCCCACGTTTCCGTACCCTCACCTGTGCCCTAAGCCTTGCCGTTCCCTAACCCTAACCCTAGCCCCGAATGGAAACCCACCACCAGCCCTACACCTTACCCTACGCCGTAGCCTACTCCTGGCCCGTACGCTGGCACTGACCCGTGCGTCAGCACGTAGCCTGACCCTCCCACGTTTCTCTACCCTCACCTGTGCCCTAAGCCTTGCCGTTACCTAAACCTAACCCTAGCCCAGAACGGAAACCCACCACCAGCCCTACACCTTACCGTACGCCGTAGCCTACTCCTGGCCCATACGCTGGCACTGACCCGTGCGTCAGCACGTAGCCTGACCCTCCCACGTTTCCGTACCCTCACCTGTGCCCTAAGCCTTGCCGTTCCCTAACCCTAACCCTAGCTCGGAACGGAAATCCACCACCAGACAAACACATTTTCCTATGCCGTAGCCTATTCCTTACCCGTACGCTGGCACTGACCCGTGCGTCAGCGCGTAGCCTGACCCTCCCACATTTCCGTATCCTCACCTGTGCCATAAGACTTGCCATTCCCTAACCCTAACCCTAGCCCGGAGCGGAAACACACCACCAGCCCTACACCTTACCCCCAAGCCGTAGCCTACTCCTGGCCCGTATGCTGGCACTGACCACTTCGTCAGCATGTAGCCTGACCCTCCCACGTTTCCGTACCCTCACCTGTGCCCTAAGACTTGCCGCTCCCTAACCCTAACCCTAGACCGGAAAGGAAAACCACCACCAGCCCTACACCTTACCCTACGCCTTAGCGTACTCCTGGCCCGTACGCTGGCACTGACACGTGCGTCAGCACGTAGCCTGACCCTCCCACATTTCTGTACCCTCACCTGTGCCCTAAGCCTTGCCGTTCCCTAACCCTAACCCTAGCCCAGAACGAAAACCCACCACCAGCCTTACACCTTACCGTACGCCGTAGCCTACTCCTGGCCCTTACGCTGGAACTGACCCGTGCGTCAGCACGTAGCCTGACCCTCCCACGTTTCCGTACCCTCACCTGTGCCCTAAGCCTTGCCGTTCCCTAACCCTAACCCTAGCTCGGAACGGAAATCCACCACCAGCCAAACACATTTCCCTACGCCGTAGCCTACTCCTGACCCGTACGCTGGCACTCACACGTGCATCAGCACGTAGCCTGACCCTCCCATATTTCCGTACCCTCACCTGTGCCATAAGACTTGCCGTTCCCTAACCCTAACCCTAGCCCGGAGCGGAAACACTCCACCAGACCTACAACTTACCCCCAAGCCGTAGCCTACTCCTGGCCCGTACGCTGGCACTGACCCGTGCGTCAGCACGTAGCCTGACCCTCCCACGTTTCCGTACCCTCACCTGTGCCCTAAGCCTTGCCGTTCCCTAACCCTAACCCTAGCCCGAAACGGAAACCCAACACCAGCCCTACCCCTTACCCTACGCCTTAGCGTAATCATGGCCCGTACGCTGGCACTGACACGTGCGTCAGCACGTAGCCTGAGCCTCCCACATTTCCGTACACTCACCTGTGCCCTAAGACTTGCCATTCCCTAACCCTAACCCTAGCTCGGAACGAAATCCCACCACCAGCCCAACACATCTCCCTACGCTGTAGCCTACTCTTGGCCTGTATGCTGGCAGTGACACGTGCATCAGCACATAGCCTGACCCTCCCACGTTTCCGTACCCTCACCTGTGCGCTAAGCTTTGCCGTTCCCTAACCCTATCCCTACCCCGGAAAAGAAACCCTCTACCAGCCCTACACCTTACCTTGCGCCGTAGCCTACTCCTGGCCCGTACGCTGGCACTGACCCGTGCGTCAGCACGTAGCCTGACCCTCCCACGTTTCCGTACCCTCACCTGTGCCCTAAGCCTTGCCGTTCCCTAACCCTAACCCTAGCCCGGAACGGAAACCCACCACCAGGCCTACACCTTACCCTACGCCGTAGCCTACTCCTGGCCCGTACGCTGGAACTGACCCATGTATCAGCACATAGTCTCATCTACCCACGTTTCTGTACCCTCACCTGTGCCCTAAGTCTTGTCATTCCCTAAACCTAACCCTAGCCCTGAACGGAAACCCACCACCAGGCCTACACCTTACCCTACGACGTTGCCTCCTCCTATCCCGTACCATGGCACTGACCTGTGCGTCAGCACGTAGCCTGACCCTCCCACGTTTCCATACACTCACCTGTGCCCTAAGCCTTGCCGTTCCCTCACCCTAACCCTAGCCCGGAACGGGAAAACACCACCAGCCCTACAACTTACCCCCAAGCCGTAGCCTACTCCTGGACCGTACGCTGGCACTGACCCATGCGTCAGCACGTAGCCTGACCCTCCCACGTTTCCGTACCCTCACCTGTGCCCTAATCCTTGCCGTTCCCGAACCCTAACCCTAGCCCGGAACGGAAACCCACCACCAGGCCTACACCTTACCCTACGCCGTAGCCTACTCCTGGCCCGTACGCTGGAACTGACCCATGTATCAGCACATAGTCTCATCTACCCACGTTTCTGTACCCTCACCTGTGCCCTAAGTCTTGTCATTCCCTAAACCTAACCCTAGCCCTGAACGGAAACCTACCACCAGCCCTACACCTTACCCTACGCCGTAGCCTCCTCCTGTCCCGTACCATGGTACTGACCCGTGCGTCAGCACGTAGCCTGACCCTCCCACGTTTCTCTACCCTCACCTGTGCCCTAAGCCTTGCCGTTACCTAACACTAACCCTAGCCCAGAACGGAAACCCACCACCAGCCCTACACATTACCGTACGCAGTAGCCTACTCCTGGCCCATACGCTAGCACTGACCCGTGCGTCAGCACGTAGCCTGACCCTCCCACGTTTCCGTACCCTCACCTGTGCCCTAAGCCTTGCCGTTCCCTAACCCTAACCCTAGCTCGGAACGGAAATCCACCACCAGCCAAACACATTTCCCTACGTTGTAGCCAATTCCTGACCCGTACGCTGGCACTGACCCGTGCGTCAGCACGTAGCCTGACCCTCCCACATTTCCGTACCCTCACCTGTGCCATAAGACTTGCCGTTCCCTAACCCTAACACTTGCCCGGAGCTGAAACCCACCACCAGCCCTACACCTTAACCCCAAACCGTAGCTTACTCCTGGCCCGTATGCTGGCACTGACCCGTGCGTCAGCACGTAGCCTGAACCTCCCACATTTCCGTACCCTCACCTGTGCCCTAAGCCTTGCCGTTCCCTAACCCTAACCCTAGCCCCGAACGGGAAAACACCACCAGCCCTACACGTTACCCCCAAGCCGTAGCCTACTCCTGGCCCGTACGCTGGCACTGACCCGTGCGTCAGCACGTAGCGTGACCCTCCCACGTTTCCATACAATCACCTGTGCCCTAAGCCTTGCCGTTACGTAACCCTAACCCTAGCCCGGAACAGAAATCCACCACCAGCCCTACACTTTACCCTACGCCGTAGCCTACTCCTGGCCCGTACGCTGGAACTGACCCATGCGTCAGCACGTAGCCTGACCCTCCCACGTTTCCGTACCCTCACCTGTGCCCTAATCCTTGCCGTTCCCTAACCCTAACCCTAGCCCGCAACGGAAACCCACCACCAGGCCTACACCTTACCCTACGCCGTAGCCTCCTCCTGTCCCGAACCATGGCACTGACCTGTGCGTCAGGACGTAGCCTGACCCTCCCACGTTTCCATACACTCACCTGAGCCCTAAGCCTTGCCGTTCCCTAACCCTAACCCTAGCCCCGAATGGAAACCCACCACCAGCCCTACAACTTATGCCCAATCCGTAGCCTACTCCTGGCCCGTACGCTGGCACTGACCCGTGCGTCAGCACTTAGCCTGACCCTCCAACGTTTCCGTACCCTCACCTGTACCCTAAGCCTTGCCGTTCCCTAACCCTAACCCTAGCTCTGAACGGAAACCCACCACCAGCCCTACGCCTTACCCCCAAGCCGTAGCCTACTCCTGGCCCGTACGCTGGCACTGACCCGTGTGTCAGCACGTAGCCTGACCCTCCCACGTTTCCGTACCCTCACCTGTGCCCTAAGCCTTGCCGTTCCCTAACCCTAACCCTAGCCCCGAACGGAAACCCACCACCAGCCCTACACCTTACCCTACGCCGTAGCCTACTCCTGGCCCGTACACTGGCACTGACCCGTGCGTCAGCACGTAGCCTGACCCTCCCACGTTTCTCTACCCTCACCTGTGCCCTAAGCCTTGCCGTTCCCTAACCCTAACCCTAGCTCGGAACGGAAATCCACCACCAGCCAAACACATTTTCCTACGCCGTAGCCTATTCCTGACCCGTACGCTGGCACTGACCCGTGCGTCAGCACGTAGCCTGACCCTCCCACATTTCCGTACCCTCACCTGTGCCGTAAGACTTGCCGTTCCCTAACCCTAACCCTAGCCCGGAGCGGAAACACACCACAAGGTCTACAACTTACCCCCAAGCCGTAGCCTACTCCTGGCCCGTATGCTGGCACTGACCCGTCCGTCAGCATGTAGCCTGAACCTCCCACGTTTCCGTACCCTCACCTGTGCCCTAAGCCTTGCCGCTCCCTAACCCTAACCCTAGACCGGAATGGAAAACCACCACCAGCCCTACCCCTTACCCTACGCCTTAGCGTACTCCTGGCCCGTACGCTGGCACTGACACGTGCGTCAGCACGTAGCCTTACCCTCCCACATTTCTGTACCCTCACCTGTGCCCTAAGCCTTGCCGTTCCCTAACCCTAACCCTAGCCCAGAACGAAAACCCACCACCAGCCTTACACCTTACCGTACGCCGTAGCCTACTCCTGGCCCATACGGTGGAACTGACCCGTGCGTCAGCACGTAGCCTGACCCTCCCACGTTTCCGTACCCTCACCTGTGCCCTAAGCCTTGCCGTTCCCTAACCCTAACCCTAGCTCGGAACGGAAATCCACCACCAGCCAAACAAATTTCCCTACGCCGTAGCCTACTCCTGGCCCGTACGCTGGCACTGACCCGTGCGTCAGCACGTAGCCAGACCCTCCCACGTTTCCATACAATCACCTGTGCCCTAAGCCTTGCCATTACGTAACACTAACCCTAGCCCGGAACAGAAATCCACCACCAGCCCTACACCATACCCTACGCCGTAGCCTACTCCTGGCCCGTACGCTGGAACTGACCCATGCGTCAGCACGTAGCCTGACCCTCCCACGTTTCCGTACCCTCACCTGTGCCCTAATCCTTGCCGTTCCATAACCCTAACCCTAGCCCGGAACGGAAACCCACCACCAGGCCTACACCTTACCCTACGCCGTAGCCTCCTCCTGTCCCGTACCATGGCACTGACCTGTGCGTCAGCACGTAGCCTGACCCTCCCACGTTTCCATACACTCACCTGAGCCCTAAGCCTTGCCGTTCCCTAACCCTAACCCTAGCCCGGAATGGAAACCCACCACCAGCCCTACAACTTATGCCCAATCCGTAGCCTACTCCTGGCCCGTACGCTGGCACTGACCCGTGCGTCAGCACTTAGCCTGACCCTCCAACGTTTCCGTACCCTCACCTGTACTCTAAGCCTTGCCGTTCCCTAACCCTAACCCTAGCTCTGAACGGAAACCCACCACCAGCCCTACGCCTTACCCCCAAGCCGTAGCCTACTCCTGGCCCGTACGCTGGCACTGACCCGTGTGTCAGCACGTAGCCTGACCCTCCCACGTTTCTCTACCCTCACCTGTGCCCTAAGCCTTGCCGTTCCCTAACCCTAACCCTAGCTCGGAACGGAAATCCACCACCAGCCAAACACATTTTCCTACGCCGTAGCCTATTCCTGACCCGTACGCTGGCACTGACCCATGCGTCAGCACGTAGCCTGACCCTCCCACATTTCCGTACCCTCACCTGCGCCGTAAGACTTGCCGTTCCCTAACCCTAACCCTAGCCCGGAGCGGAAACACACCACCAGGTCTACAACTTACCCCCAAGCCGTAGCCTACTCCTGGCCCGTATGCTGGCACTGACCCGTCCGTCAGCATGTAGCCTGAACCTCCCACGTTTCCGTACCCTCACCTGTGCCCTAAGCCTTGCCGCTCCCTAACCCTAACCCTAGCCCCGAATGGAAACCGACCACCAGCCCTACACCTTACCCTATGCCGTAGCCTACTCCTGGCCCGTACGCTGGCACTGACCCGTGCGTCAGCACGTAGCCTGACCCTCCCACGTTTCTCTAACCTCACCTGTGCCCTAAGCCTTGCCGTTACCTAACCCTAACCCTAGCCCAGAACGGAAACCCACCACCAGCCCTACACCTTACCGTACGCAGTAGCCTACTCCTGGCCCATACGCTAGCACTGACCCGTGCGTCAGCACGTAGCCTGACCCTCCCACGTTTCCATACCCTCACCTGTGCCCTAAGCCTTGCCGTTCCCTAACCCTAACCCTAGCCCCGAACGGAAACCCACCACCAGCCCTACACCTTACCCTATGCCGTAGCCTACTCCTGGCCCGTACGCTGGCACTGACCCGTGCGTCAGCACGTAGCCTGACCCTCCCACGTTTCTCTACCCTCACCTGTGCCCTAAGCCTTGCCGTTACATAACACTAACCCTAGCCCAGAACGGAAACCCACCACCAGCCCTACACCTTACCGTACGCAGTAGCCTACTCCTGGCCCATACGCTAGCACTGACCCGTGCGTCAGCACGTAGCCTGACCCTCCCACGTTTCCGTACCCTCACCTGTGCCCTAAGCCTTGCCGTTCCCTAACCCTAACCCTAGCTTGGAACGGAAATCCACCACCAGCCAAACACATTTCCCTACGCCGTAGCCAATTCCTGACCCGTACGCTGGCACTGACCCGTGCGTCAGCACGTAGCCTGACCCTCCCACATTTCCGTACCCTCACCTGTGCCATAAGACTTGCCGTTCCCTAACCCTAACCCTAGCCCGGAGCGGAAACCCACCACCAGCCCTACACCTTAACCCCAAGACGTAGCTTACTCATGGCCTGTATGCTGGCACTGACCTGTGCGTCAGCACGTAGCCTGACCCTCCCACATTTCCGTACCCTCACCTGTGCCCTAAGCCTTGCCGTTCCCTAACCCTAACCCTAGCCCGGAACGGGAAAACACCACCAGCCCTACACGTTACCCCCAAGCCGTAGCCTACTCCTGGCCCGTACGCTGGCACTGACCCGTGCGTCAGCACGTAGCCTGACCCTCCCACGTTTCCATACAATCACCTGTGCCCTAAGCCTTGCCGTTACGTAACCCTAACCCTAGCCCGGAACAGAAATCCACCATCAGCCCTACACCTTACCCTACGCCGTAGCCTACTCCTGGCCCGTACGCTGGAACTGACCCATGCGTCAGCACGTAGCCTGACCCTCCCACGTTTCCGTACCCTCACCTGTGCCGTAATCCTTGCCGTTCCCTAACCCTAACCCTAGCCCGAAACGGAAACCCACCACCAGGCCTACACCTTACCCTACGCCGTAGCCTCCTCCTGTCCCGAACCATGGCACTGACCTGTGCCTCAGCACGTAGCCTGACCCTCCCACGTTTCCATACACTCACCTGAGCCCTAAGCCTTGCCGTTCCCTAACCCTAACCCTAGCCCGGAATGGAAACCCACCACCAGCCCTACAACTTATGCCCAATCCGTAGCCTACTCCTGGCCCGTACGCTGGCACTGACCCGTGCGTCAGCACTTAGCCTGACCCTCTAACGTTTCCGTACCCTCACCTGTACCCTAAGCCTTGCCGTTCCCTAACCCTAACCCTAGCTCTGAACGGAAACCCACCACCAGCCCTACGCCTTACCCCCAAGCCGTAGCCTACTCCTGGCCCGTACGCTGGCACTGACCCGTGTGTCAGCACGTAGCCTGACCCTCCCACGTTTCCGTACCCTCACCTGTGCCCTAAGCCTTGCCGTTCCCTAACCCTAACCCTAGCCCCGAACGGAAACCCACCACCAGCCCTACACCTTACCCTACGCCGTAGCCTACTCCTGGCCCGTACACTGGCACTGACCCGTGCGTCAGCACGTAGCCTGACCCTCCCACGTTTCTCTACCCTCACCTGTGCCCTAAGTCTTGCCATTCCCTAACCCTAACCCTAGCTCGGAACGGAAATCCACCACCAGCCAAACACATTTTCCTACGCCGTAGCCTATTCCTGACCCGTACGCTGGCACTGACCCGTGCGTCAGCACGTAGCCTGACCCTCCCACATTTCCGTACCCTCACCTGTGCCGTAAGACTTGCCGTTCCCTAACCCTAACCCTAGCCCGGAGCGGAAACACACCACCAGGTCTACAACTTACCCCCAAGCCGTAGCCTACTCCTGGCCCGTATGCTGGCACTGACCCGTCCGTCAGCATGTAGCCTGAACCTCCCACGTTTCCGTACCCTCACCTGTGCCGTAAGCCTTGCCGCTCCCTAACCCTAACACTAGACCGGAATGGAAAACCACCACCAGCCCTACCCCTTACCCTACGCCTTAGCGTATTCCTGGCCCGTACGCTGGCGCTGACACGTGCGTCAGCACGTAGCCTGACCCTCCCACATTTCTGTACCCTCACCTGTGCCCTAAGCTTTGCCGTTCCCTAAACCTAACCCTAGCCCAGAACGAAAACCCACCACCAGCCTTACACCTTACCGTACGCCGTAGCCTACTCCTGGCCCATACGGTGGAACTGACCCGTGCGTCAGCACGTAGCCTGACCCTCCCACGTTTCCGTACCCTCACCTGTGCCCTAAGCCTTGCCGTTCCCTAACCCTAACCCTAGCTCGGAACGGACATCCACCACCAGCCAAACAAATTTCCCTACGCCGTAGACTACTCCTGGCCCGTACGCTGGCACTGACCCGTGCGTCAGCACGTAGCCAGACCCTCCCACGTTTCCATACAATCACCTGTGCCCTAACCCTTGCCGTTACGTAACCCTAACCCTAGCCCGGAACAGAAATCCACCACCAGCCCTACACCATACCCTACGCTGTAGCCTACTCCTGGCCCGTACGCTGGAACTCACCCATGCGTCAGCACATAGCCCGACCCTCCCACGTTTCCATACCCTCACCTGTGCCCTAATCCTTGCCGTTCCCTAACCCTAACCCTAGCCCGGAACGGAAAACCACCACCAGGCCTACACCTTACCCTACGCCGTAGCCTCCTCCTGTCCCGTAGCATGGCACTGACCTGTGCGTCAGCACGTAGCCTGACCCTCCCACGTTTCCATACACTCACCTGTGCCCTAAGCCTTGCCGTTCCCTAACCCTAACACTAGCCCGGAATGGAAACCCACCAGCAGCCCTACAACTTATGCCCAAGCCGTAGCCTACTCCTGGCCCGTACGCTGGCACTGACCCGTGTGTCAGCACGTAGCCTGACCCTCCCACGTTTCCGTACCCTCACCTGTGCCCTAAGCCTTGCCGTTCCCTAACCCTAACCCTAGCCCCGAATGGAAACCCACCACCAGCCCTACACCTTACCCTATGCAGTAGCCTACTCCTGGCCCGTACGCTGGCACTGACCCGTGCGTCAGCACGTAGCCTGACCCTCCCACGTTTCCGTACCTTCACCTGTGCCCTAAGCCTTGCCGTTCCCTAACCCAAACCCTAGCTCCTAACGGAAATCCACCACCAGACAAACACATTTCCCTACGCCGTAGCCTATTCCTGACCCATACGCTGGCACTGACACGTGCGTCAGCACGTAGCCTGACCCTCCCACATTTCCGTACCCTCACCTGTGCCATAAGACTTGCCGTTCCCTAACCCTAACCCTAGCCCGGAGCAGAAACCCACCACCAGCCATACACCTTAACCCCAAGCCGTAGCCTACTCCTGGCCCGTATGCTGGCACTGACCCGTGCGTCAGCACGTAGCCTGACCCTCCCACATTTCCATACCCTCACCTGTGCCCTAAGCCTTGCCGTTCCCTAACCCTAACCCTAGCCCGGAACGGGAAAACACCACCAGCACTACACCTTACCCCCAAGCCGTAGCCTACTCCTGGCCCGTACGCTTGCACTGACCCGTGCGTCAGCACGTAGCCTGACCCTCCCACGTTTCCATACAATCACCTGTGCCCTAAGCCTTGCCGTTACGTAACCCTAACCCTAGCCCGGAACAGAAATCCACCACCAGTCCTACACCTTACCCTATACCGTAGCCTACTCCTGGCCCGTACGCTGGAACTGACCCATGCGTCAGCACGTAGCCTGACCCTCCCACGTTTCCGTACCCTCACCTGTGCCCTAAGCCTTGCCGTTCCCTCACCCTAACCCTAGCCCAGAACGCAAACCCAACACCAGCCCTACCCCTTACCCTACGCCTTAGCGTACTCCTGGCCCGTACGCTGGCACTGACACATGCGTCAGCATGTAGCCTGACCCTCCCACGTTTCTGTACACTCACCTGTGCCCTACGACTTGCCGTTCCCTAACCCTAACCCTAGCTCGGAACGAAAACCCACCACCAGCCCAACATATCTCCCTACGCTGTAGCCTACTCCTGGCCTGTACGCTGGCAGTGACACGTGCATCAGCACATAGCCTGACCCTCCCACGTTTCCGTACCCTCACCTGTGCCCTAAGCCTTGCCGTTCTCTAACCCTAACCCTAGCCCGGAAAGGAAACCCACCACCAGCCCTACACCTTACCCTACGCTGTAGCCTACAACTGGCCCGTAGGCTGGCAACGACCCGTGCGTCAGCACGTAGCCTGACCCTCCCACGTTTCCGTACCCTCACCTGTGCCCTAAGCTTTGCCGTTCCCTAACCCTAACCCTAGCCCAGAACGGAAACCCACCACCAGCCCTACACCTTACCCTACACCGTAGTCTACTCCTGGCCCGTACGCTGGCACTGACCCGTGCGTCAGCACGTAGCCTGACCCTCCCACATTTCCGTACCCTGACCTGTGCCCTAAGCCTTGCCGTTCCCTCACCCTAACCCTAGCCCGGAACGGGAAAACACCAGCAGCCCTACAACTTACCCCCAAGCCGTAGCCTACTCCTGGACCGTACGCTGGCACTGACCCATGCGTCAGCACGTAGCCTGACCCTCCCACGTTTCCGTACCCTCACCTGTGCCCTAATCCTTGCCGTTCCCTAACCCTAACCCTAGCCCGGAACGGAAACCCACCACCAGGCCTACACCTTACCCTACGCCGTAGCCTACTCCTGGCCCGTACGCTGGAACTGACCCGTGCATCAGCACATAGTCTCATCTACCCACGTTTCTGTACCCTCACCTGTGCCCTAAGTCTTGTCATTCCCTAAACCTAACCCTAGCCCTGAACGGAAACCTACCACCAGCCCTACACCTTACCCTACGCCGTAGCCTCCTCCTGTCCCGTACCATGGTACTGACCCGTGCGTCAGCACGTAGCCTGACCCTCCCACGTTTCTCTACCCTCACCTGTGCCCTAAGCCTTGCCGTTACCTAACACTAACCCTAGCCCAGAACGGAAACCCACCACCAGCCCTACACATTACCGTACGTAGTAGCCTACTCCTGGCCCATACGCTAGCACTGACCCGTGCGTCAGCACGTAGCCTGACCCTCCCACGTTTCCGTACCCTCACCTGTGCCCTAAGCCTTGCCGTTCCCTAACCCTAACCCTAGCTCGGAACGGAAATCCACCACCAGCCAAACACATTTCCCTACGCCGTAGCCAATTCCTGACCCGTACGCTGGCACTGACCCGTGCGTCAGCACGTAGCCGGACCCTCCCACATTTCCGTACCCTCACCTGTGCCATAAGACTTGCCGTTCCCTAACCCTAACCCTTGCCCGGAGCTGAAACCCACCACCAGCCCTACACCTTAACCCCAAACCGTAGCTTACTCCTGGCCCGTATGCTGGAACTGACCCGTGCGTCAGCACGTAGCCTGAACCTCCCACATTTCCGTACCCTCACATGTGCCCTAAGCCTTGCCGTTCCCTAACCCTAACCCTAGCCCCGAACGGGAAAACACCACCAGCCCTACACCTTACCCCCAAGCCGTAGCCTACTCCTGGCCCGTACGCTGGCACTGACCCGTGCGTCAGCACGTAGCCTGACCCTCCCACGTTTCCATACAATCACCTGTGCCCTAAGCCTTGCCGTTACGTAACCCTAACCCTAGCCCGGAACAGAAATCCACCACCAGCCCTACACTTTACCCTACGCCGTAGCCTACTCCTGGCCCGTACGCTGGAACTGACCCATGCGTCAGCACGTAGCCTGACCCTCCCACGTTTCCGTACCCTCACCTGTGCCCTAATCCTTGCCGTTCCCTAACCCTAACCCTAGCCCGCAACGGAAACCCACCACCAGGCCTACACCTTACCCTACGCCGTAGCCTCCTCCTGTCCCGTACCATGGCACTGACCTGTGCGTCAGGACGTAGCCTGACCCTCCCACGTTTCCATACACTCACCTGAGCCCTAAGCCTTGCCGTTCCCTAACCCTAACCCTAGCCCGGAATGGAAACCCACCACCAGCCCTACAACTTATGCCCAATCCGTAGCCTACTCCTGGCCCGTACGCTGGCACTGACCCGTGCGTCAGCACTTAGCCTGACCCTCCAACGTTTCCGTACCCTCACCTGTACCCTAAGCCTTGCCGTTCCCTAACCCTAACCCTAGCTCTGAACGGAAACCCACCACCAGCCCTACGCCTTACCCCCAAGCCGTAGCCTACTCCTGGCCCGTACGCTGGCACTGACCCGTGTGTCAGCACGTAGCCTGACCCTCCCACGTTTCCGTACCCTCACCTGTGCCCTAAGCCTTGCCGTTCCCTAACCCTAACCCTAGCCCCGAACGGAAACCCACCACCAGCCCTACACCTTACCCTACGCCGTAGCCTACTCCTGGCCCGTACACTGGCACTGACCCGTGCGTCAGCACGTAGCCTGACCCTCCCACGTTTCTCTACCCTCACCTGTGCCCTAAGCCTTGCCGTTCCCTAACCCTAACCCTAGCTCGGAACGGAAATCCACCACCAGCCAAACACATTTTCCTACGCCGTAGCCTATTCCTGACCCGTACGCTGGCACTGACCCGTGCGTCAGCACGTAGCCTGACCCTCCCACATTTCCGTACCCTCACCTGTGCCGTAAGACTTGCCGTTCCCTAACCCTAACCCTAGCCCGGAGCGGAAACACACCACAAGGTCTACAACTTACCCCCAAGCCGTAGCCTACTCCTGGCCCGTATGCTGGCACTGACCCGTCCGTCAGCATGTAGCCTGAACCTCCCACGTTTCCGTACCCTCACCTGTGCCCTAAGCCTTGCCGCTCCCTAACCCTAACCCTAGACCGGAATGGAAAACCACCACCAGCCCTACCCCTTACCCTACGCCTTAGCGTACTCCTGGCCCGTACGCTGGCACTGACACGTGCGTCAGCACGTAGCCTGACCCTCCCACATTTCTGTACCCTCACCTGTGCCCTAAGCCTTGCCGTTCCCTAACCCTAACCCTAGCCCAGAACGAAAACCCACCACCAGCCTTACACCTTACCGTACGCCGTAGCCTACTCCTGGCCCATACGGTGGAACTGACCCGTGCGTCAGCACGTAGCCTGACCCTCCCACGTTTCCGTACCCTCACCTGTGCCCTAAGCCTTGCCGTTCCCTAACCCTAACCCTAGCTCGGAACGGAAATCCACCACCAGCCAAACAAATTTCCCTACGCCGTAGCCTACTCCTGGCCCGTACGCTGGCACTGACCCGTGCGTCAGCACGTAGCCAGACCCTCCCACGTTTCCATACAATCACCTGTGCCCTAAGCCTTGCCATTACGTAACCCTAACCCTAGCCCGGAACAGAAATCCACCACCAGCCCTACACCATACCCTACGCCGTAGCCTACTCCTGGCCCGTACGCTGGAACTGACCCATGCGTCAGCACGTAGCCTGACCCTCCCACGTTTCCGTACCCTCACCTGTGCCCTAATCCTTGCCGTTCCATAACCCTAACCCTAGCCCGGAACGGAAACCCACCACCAGTCCTACACCTTACCCTACGCCGTAGCCTCCTCCTGTCCCGTACCATGGCACTGACCTGTGCGTCAGCACGTAGCCTGACCCTCCCACGTTTCCATACACTCACCTGAGCCCTAAGCCTTGCCGTTCCCTAACCCTAACCCTAGCCCGGAATGGAAACCCACCACCAGCCCTACAACTTATGCCCAATCCGTAGCCTACTCCTGGCCCGTACGCTGGCACTGACCCGAGCGTCAGCACTTAGCCTGACCCTCCAACGTTTCCGTACCCTCACCTGTACTCTAAGCCTTGCCGTTCCCTAACCCTAACCCTAGCTCTGAACGGAAACCCACCACCAGCCCTACGCCTTACCCCCAAGCCGTAGCCTACTCCTGGCCCGTACGCTGGCACTGACCCGTGTGTCAGCACGTAGCCTGACCCTCCCACGTTTCTCTACCCTCACCTGTGCCCTAAGCCTTGCCGTTCCCTAACCCTAACCCTAGCTCGGAACGGAAATCCACCACCAGCCAAACACATTTTCCTACGCCGTAGCCTATTCCTGACCCGTACGCTGGCACTGACCCGTGCGTCAGCACGTAGCCTGACCCTCCCACATTTCCGTACCCTCACCTGCGCCGTAAGACTTGCCGTTCCCTAACCCTAACCCTAGCCCGGAGCGGAAACACACCACCAGGTCTACAACTTACCCCCAAGCCGTAGCCTACTCCTGGCCCGTATGCTGGCACTGACCCGTCCGTCAGCATGTAGCCTGAACCTCCCACGTTTCCGTACCCTCACCTGTGCCCTAAGCCTTGCCGCTCCCTAACCCTAACCCTAGCCCCGAATGGAAACCGACCACCAGCCCTACACCTTACCCTATGCCGTAGCCTACTCCTGGCCCGTACGCTGGCACTGACCCGTGCGTCAGCACGTAGCCTGACCCTCCCACGTTTCTCTAACCTCACCTGTGCCCTAAGCCTTGCCGTTACCTAACCCTAACCCTAGCCCACAACGGAAACCCACCACCAGCCCTACACCTTACCGTACGCAGTAGCCTACTCCTGGCCCATACGCTAGCACTGACCCGTGCGTCAGCACGTAGCCTGACCCTCCCACGTTTCCATACCCTCACCTGTGCCCTAAGCCTTGCCGTTCCCTAACCCTAACCCTAGCCCCGAACGGAAACCCACCACCAGCCCTACACCTTACCCTATGCCGTAGCCTACTCCTGGCCCGTACGCTGGCACAGACCCGTGCGTCAGCACGTAGCCTGACCCTCCCACGTTTCTCTACCCTCACCTGTGCCCTAAGCCTTGCCGTTACATAACACTAACCCTAGCCCAGAACGGAAACCCACCACCAGCCCTACACCTTACCGTACGCAGTAGCCTACTCCTGGCCCATACGCTAGCACTGACCCGTGCGTCAGCACGTAGCCTGACCCTCCCACGTTTCCGTACCCTCACCTGTGCCCTAAGCCTTGCCGTTCCCTAACCCTAACCCTAGCTCGGAACGGAAATCCACCACCAGCCAAACACATTTCCCTACGCCGTAGCCAATTCCTGACCCGTACGCTGGCACTGACCCGTGCGTCAGCACGTAGCCTGACCCTCCCACATTTCCGTACCCTCACCTGTGCCATAAGACTTGCCGTTCCCTAACCCTAACCCTAGCCCGGAGCGGAAACCCACCACCAGCCCTACACCTTAACCCCAAGACGTAGCTTACTCATGGCCCGTATGCTGGCACTGACCCGTGCGTCAGCACGTAGCCTGACCCTCCCACATTTCCGTACCCTCACCTGTGCCCTAAGCCTTGCCGTTCCCTAACCCTAACCCTAGCCCGGAACGGGAAAACACCACCAGCCCTACACGTTACCCCCAAGCCGTAGCCTACTCCTGGCCCGTACGCTGGCACTGACCCGTGCGTCAGCACGTAGCCTGACCCTCCCACGTTTCCATACAATCACCTGTGCCCTAAGCCTTGCCGTTACGTAACCCTAACCCTAGCCCGGAACAGAAATCCACCATCAGCCCTACACCTTACCCTACGCCGTACCCTACTCCTGGCCCGTACGCTGGAACTGACCCATGCGTCAGCATGTAGCCTGACCCTCCCACGTTTCCGTACCCTCACCTGTGCCGTAATCCTTGCCGTTCCCTAACCCTAACCCTAGCCCGGAACGGAAACCCACCACCAGGCCTACACCTTACCCTACGCCGTAGCCTCCTCCTGTCCCGAACCATGGCACTGACCTGTGCCTCAGCACGTAGCCTGACCCTCCCACGTTTCCATACACTCACCTGAGCCCTAAGCCTTGCCGTTTCCTAACCCTAACCCTAGCCCGGAATGGAAACCCACCACCAGCCCTACAACTTATGCCCAATCCGTAGCCTACTCCTGGCCCGTACGCTGGCACTGACCCGTGCGTCAGCACTTAGCCTGACCCTCCAACGTTTCCGTACCCTCACCTGTACCCTAAGCCTTGCCGTTCCCTAACCCTAACCCTAGCTCTGAACGGAAACCCACCACCAGCCCTACGCCTTACCCCCAAGCCGTAGCCTACTCCTGGCCCGTACGCTGGCACTGACCCGTGTGTCAGCACGTAGCCTGACCCTCCCACGTTTCCGTACCCTCACCTGTGCCCTAAGCCTTGCCGTTCCCTAACCCTAACCCTAGCCCCGAACGGAAACCCACCACCAGCCCTACACCTTACCCTACGCCGTAGCCTACTCCTGGCCCGTACACTGGCACTGACCCGTGCGTCAGCACGTAGCCTGACCCTCCCACGTTTCTCTACCCTCACCTGTGCCCTAAGTCTTGCCATTCCCTAACCCTAACCCTAGCTCGGAACGGAAATCCACCACCAGCCAAACACATTTTCCTACGCCGTAGCCTATTCCTGACCCGTACGCTGGCACTGACCCGTGCGTCAGCACGTAGCCTGACCCTCCCACATTTCCGTACCCTCACCTGTGCCGTAAGACTTGCCGTTCCCTAACCCTAACCCTAGCCCGGAGCGGAAACACACCACCAGGTCTACAACTTACCCCCAAGCCGTAGCCTACTCCTGGCCCGTATGCTGGCACTGACCCGTCCTTCAGCATGTAGCCTGAACCTCCCACGTTTCCGTACCCTCACCTGTGCCCTAAGCCTTGCCGCTCCCTAACCCTAACACTAGACCGGAATGGAAAACCACCACCAGCCCTACCCCTTACCCTACGCCTTAGCGTATTCCTGGCCCGTACGCTGGCGCTGACACGTGCGTCAGCACGTAGCCTGACCCTCCCACATTTCTGTACCCTCACCTGTGCCCTAAGCCTTGCCGTTCCCTAAACCTAACCCTAGCCCAGAACGAAAACCCACCACCAGCCTTACACCTTACCGTACGCCGTAGCCTACTCCTGGCCCATACGGTGGAACTGACCCGTGCGTCAGCACGTAGCCTGACCCTCCCACGTTTCCGTACCCTCACCTGTGCCCTAAGCCTTGCCGTTCCCTAACCCTAACCCTAGCTCGGAACGGACATCCACCACCAGCCAAACACATTTCCCTATGCCGTAGTCTACTCCTGGCCCGTACGCTGGCACTGACCCGTGCGTCAGCACGTAGCCAGACCCTCCCACGTTTCCATACAATCACCTGTGCCCTAACCCTTGCCGTTACGTAACCCTAACCCTAGCCCGGAACAGAAATCCACCACCAGCCCTACACCATACCCTACGCTGTAGCCTACTCCTGGCCCGTACGCTGGAACTCACCCATGCGTCAGCACGTAGCCCGACCCTCCCACGTTTCCGTACCCTCACCTGTGCCCTAATCCTTGCCGTTCCCTAACCCTAACCCTAGCCCGGAACGGAAAACCACCACCAGGCCTACACCTTACCCTACGCCGTAGCCTCCTCCTGTCCCGTACCATGGCACTGACCTGTGCGTCAGCACGTAGCCTGACCCTCCCACGTTTCCATACACTCACCTGTGCCCTAAGCCTTGCCGTTCCCTAACCCTAACACTAGCCCGGAATGGAAACCCACCAGCAGCCCTACAACTTATGCCCAAGCCGTAGCCTACTCCTGGCCCGTACGCTGGCACTGACCCGTGTGTCAGCACGTAGCCTGACCCTCCCACGTTTCCGTACCCTCACCTGTGCCCTAAGCCTTGCCGTTCCCTAACCCTAACCCTAGCCCCGAATGGAAACCCACCACCAGCCCTACACCTTACCCTATGCCGTAGCCTACTCCTGGCCCGTACGCTGGCACTGACCCGTGCGTCAGCACGTAGCCTGACCCTCCCACGTTTCACTACCCTCACCTGTGCCCTAAGCCTTGCCGTTCCCTAACCCTAACCCTAGCCCAGAACGGAAACCCACCACCAGCCCTACACCTTACCGTACGCCGTAGCCTACTCCTGGCCCATACGCTGGCACTGACTCGTGCGTCAGCACGTAGCCTGACCCTCCCACGTTTCCGTACCTTGACCTGTGCCCTAAGCCTTGCCGTTCCCTAACCCAAACCCTAGCTCGTAACGGAAATTCACCACCAGACAAACACATTTCCCTACGCCGTAGCCTATTCCTGACCCATACGCTGGCACTGACACGTGCGTCAGCACGTAGCCTGACCCTCCCACATTTCCGTACCCTCACCTGTGCCATAAGACTTGCCGTTCCCTAACCCTAACCCTAGCCCGGAGCAGAAACCCACCACCAGCCATACACCTTAACCCCAAGCCGTAGCCTACTCCTGGCCCGTATGCTGGTACTGACCCGTGCGTCAGCACGTAGCCTGACCCTCCCACATTTCCATACCCTCACCTGTGCCCTAAGCCTTGCCGTTCCCTAACCCTAACCCTAGCCCGGAACGGGAAAACACCACCAGCACTACACCTTACCCCCAAGCCGTAGCCTACTCCTGGCCCGTACGCTGGCACTGACCCGTGCGTCAGCACGTAGCCTGACCCTCCCACGTTTCCATACAATCACCTGTGCCCTAAGCCTTGCCGTTACGTAACCCTAACCCTAGCCCGGAACAGAAATCCACCACCAGTCCTACACCTTACCCTATACCGTAGCCTACTCCTGGCCCGTACGCTGGAACTGACCCATGCGTCAGCACGTAGCCTGACCCTCCCACGTTTCCGTACCCTCACCTGTGCCCTAAGCCTTGCCGTTCCCTCACCCTAACCCTAGCCCGGAACGCAAACCCAACACCAGCCCTACCCCTTACCCTACGCCTTAGCGTACTCCTGGCCCGTACGCTGGCACTGACACATGCGTCAGCATGTAGCCTGACCCTCCCACGTTTCTGTACACTCACCTGTGCCCTACGACTTGCCGTTCCCTAACCCTAACCCTAGCTCGGAACGAAAACCCACCACCAGCCCAACACATCTCCCTACGCTGTAGCCTACTCCTGGCCTGTACGCTGGCAGTGACACGTGCATCAGCACATAGCCTGACCCTCCCACGTTTCCGTACCCTCACCTGTGCCCTAAGCCTTGCCGTTCTCTAACCCTAACCCTAGCCCGGAAAGGAAACCCACCACCAGCCCTACACCTTACCCTACGCTGTAGCCTACAACTGGCCCGTAGGCTGGCAACGACCCGTGCGTCAGCACGTAGCCTGACCCTCCCACGTTTCCGTACCCTCACCTGTGCCCTAAGCTTTGCCGTTCCCTAACCCTAACCCTAGCCCAGAACGGAAACCCACCACCAGCCCTACCCCTTACCCTACACCGTAGTCTACTCCTGGCCCGTACGCTGGCACTGACCCGTGCGTCAGCACGTAGCCTGACCCTCCCACATTTCCGTACCCTGACCTGTGCCCTAAGCCTTGCCGTTCCCTCACCCTAACCCTAGCCCGGAACGGGAAAACACCACCAGCCCTACAACTTACCCCCAAGCCGTAGCCTACTCCTGGACCGTACGCTGGCACTGACCCATGCGTCAGCACGTAGCCTGACCCTCCCACGTTTCCGTACCCTCACCTGTGCCCTAATCCTTGCCGTTCCCTAACCCTAACCCTAGCCCGGAACGGAAACCCACCACCAGGCCTACACCTTACCCTACGCCGTAGCCTACTCCTGGCCCGTACGCTGGAACTGACCCATGCATCAGCACATAGTCTCATCTACCCACGTTTCTGTACCCTCACCTGTGCCCTAAGTCTTGTCATTCCCTAAACCTAACCCTAGCTGTGAACGGAAACCTACCACCAGCCCTACACCTTACCCTACGCCGTAGCCTCCTCCTGTCCCGTACCATGGTACTGACCCGTGCGTCAGCACGTAGCCTGACCCTCCCACGTTTCTCTACCCTCACCTGTGCCCTAAGCCTTGCCGTTACCTAACACTAACCCTAGCCCAGAACGGAAACCCACCACCAGCCCTACACATTACCGTACGCAGTAGCCTACTCCTGGCCCATACGCTAGCACTGACCCGTGCGTCAGCACGTAGCCTGACCCTCCCACGTTTCCGTACCCTCACCTGTGCCCTAAGCCTTGCCGTTCCCTAACCCTAACCCTAGCTCCGGACGGAAATCCACCACCAGCCAAACACATTTCCCTACGCCGTAGCCAATTCCTGACCCGTACGCTGGCACTGACCCGTGCGTCAGCACGTAGCCTGACCCTCCCACATTTCCGTACCCTCACCTGTGCCATAAGACTTGCCGTTCCCTAACCCTAACCCTTGCCCGGAGCTGAAACCCACCACCAGCCCTACACCTTAACCCCAAACCGTAGCTTACTCCTGGCCCGTATGCTGGCACTGACCCATGCGTCAGCACGTAGCCTGAACCTCCCACATTTCCGTACCCTCACCTGTGCCCTAAGCCTTGCCGTTCCCTAACCCTAACCCTAGCCCCGAACGGGAAAACACCACCAGCCCTACACCTTACCCCCAAGCCGTAGCCTACTCCTGGCCCGTACGCTGGCACTGACCCGTGCGTCAGCACGTAGCCTGACCCTCCCACGTTTCCATACAATCACCTGTGCCCTAAGCCTTGCCGTTACGTAACCCTAACCCTAGCCCGGAACAGAAATCCACCACCAGCCCTACACTTTACCCTACGCCGTAGCCTACTCCTGGCCCGTACGCTGGAACTGACCCATGCGTCAGCACGTAGCCTGACCCTCCCACGTTTCCGTACCCTCACCTGTGCCCTAATCCTTGCCGTTCCCTAACCCTAACCCTAGCCCGCAACGGAAACCCACCACCAGGCCTACACCTTACCCTACGCCGTAGCCTCCTCCTGTCCCGTACCATGGCACTGACATGTGCGTCAGGACGTAGCCTGACCCTCCCACGTTTCCATACACTCACCTGAGCCCTAAGCCTTGCCGTTCCCTAACCCTAACCCTAGCCCGGAATGGAAACCCACCACCAGCCCTACAACTTATGCCCAATCCGTAGCCTACTCCTGGCCCGTACGCTGGCACTGACCCGTGCGTCAGCACTTAGCCTGACCCTCCAACGTTTCCGTACCCTCACCTGTACCCTAAGCCTTGCCGTTCCCTAACCCTAACCCTAGCTCTGAACGGAAACCCACCACCAGCCCTACGCCTTACCCCCAAGCCGTAGCCTACTCCTGGCCCGTACGCTGGCACTGACCCGTGTGTCAGCACGTAGCCTGACCCTCCCACGTTTCCGTACCCTCACCTGTGCCCTAAGCCTTGCCGTTCCCTAACCCTAACCCTAGCCCAGAACGGAAACCCACCACCAGCCCTACACCTTACCCTACGCCGTAGCCTACTCCTGGCCCGTACACTGGCACTGACCCGTGCGTCAGCACGTAGCCTGACCCTCCCACGTTTCTCTACCCTCACCTGTGCCCTAAGCCTTGCCGTTCCCTAACCCTAACCCTAGCTCGGAACGGAAATCCACCACCAGCCAAACACATTTTCCTACGCCGTAGCCTATTCCTGACCCGTACGCTGGCACTGACCCGTGCGTCAGCACGTAGCCTGACCCTCCCACATTTCCGTACCCTCACCTGTGCCGTAAGACTTGCCGTTCCCTAACCCTAACCCTAGCCCGGAGCGGAAACACACCACAAGGTCTACAACTTACCCCCAAGCCGTAGCCTACTCCTGGCCCGTATGCTGGCACTGACCCGTCCGTCAGCATGTAGCCTGAACCTCCCACGTTTCCGTACCCTCACCTGTGCCCTAAGCCTTGCCGCTCCCTAACCCTAACCCTAGACCGGAATGGAAAACCACCACCAGCCCTACCCCTTACCCTACGCCTTAGCGTACTCCTGGCCCGTACGCTGGCACTGACACGTGCGTCAGCACGTAGCCTGACCCTCCCACATTTCTGTACCCTCACCTGTGCCCTAAGCCTTGCCGTTCCCTAACCCTAACCATAGCCCAGAACGAAAACCCACCACCAGCCTTACACCTTACTGTACGCCGTAGCCTACTCCTGGCCCATACGGTGGAACTGACCCGTGCGTCAGCACGTAGCCTGACCCTCCCACGTTTCCGTACCCTCACCTGTGCCCTAAGCCTTGCCGTTCCCTAACCCTAACCCTAGCTCGGAACGGAAATCCACCACCAGCCAAACAAATTTCCCTACGCCGTAGCCTACTCCTGGCCCGTACGCTGGCACTGACCCGTGCGTCAGCACGTAGCCAGACCCTCCCACGTTTCCATACAATCACCTGTGCCCTAAGCCTTGCCATTACGTAACACTAACCCTAGCCCGGAACAGAAATCCACCACCAGCCCTACACCATACCCTACGCCGTAGCCTACTCCTGGCCCGTACGCTGGAACTGACCCATGCGTCAGCACGTAGCCTGACCCTCCCACGTTTCCGTACCCTCACCTGTGCCCTAATCCTTGCCGTTCCATAACCCTAACCCTAGCCCGGAACGGAAACCCACCACCAGGCCTACACCTTACCCTACGCCGTAGCCTCCTCCTGTCCCGTACCATGGCACTGACCTGTGCGTCAGCACGTAGCCTGACCCTCCCACGTTTCCATACACTCACCTGAGCCCTAAGCCTTGCCGTTCCCTAACCCTAACCCTAGCCCGGAATGGAAACCCACCACCAGCCCTACAACTTATGCCCAATCCGTAGCCTACTCCTGGCCCGTACGCTGGCACTGACCCGTGCGTCAGCACTTAGCCTGACCCTCCAACGTTTCCGTACCCTCACCTGTACTCTAAGCCTTGCCGTTCCCTAACCCTAACCCTAGCTCTGAACGGAAACCCACCACCAGCCCTACGCCTTACCCCCAAGCCGTAGCCTACTCCTGGCCCGTACGCTGGCACTGACCCGTGTGTCAGCACGTAGCCTGACCCTCCCACGTTTCTCTACCCTCACCTGTGCCCTAAGCCTTGCCGTTCCCTAACCCTAACCCTAGCTCGGAACGGAAATCCACCACCAGCCAAACACATTTTCCTACGCCGTAGCCTATTCCTGACCCGTACGCTGGCACTGACCCGTGCGTCAGCACGTAGCCTGACCCTCCCACATTTCCGTACCCTCACCTGCGCCGTAAGACTTGCCGTTCCCTAACCCTAACCCTAGCCCGGAGCGGAAACACACCACCAGGTCTACAACTTACCCCCAAGCCGTAGCCTACTCCTGGCCCGTATGCTGGCACTGACCCGTCCGTCAGCATGTAGCCTGAACCTCCCACGTTTCCGTACCCTCACCTGTGCCCTAAGCCTTGCCGCTCCCTAACCCTAACCCTAGCCCCGAATGGAAAACCACCACCAGCCCTACCCCTTACCCTACGCCTTAGCGTACTCCTGGCCCGTACGCTGGCACTGACACGTGCGTCAGCACGTAGCCTGACCCTCCCACATTTCTGTACCCTCACCTGTGCCCTAAGCCTTGCCGTTCCCTAACCCTAACCCTAGCCCAGAACGAAAACCCACCACCAGCCTTACAACTTACCGTACGCCGTAGCCTACTCCTGGCCCATACGGTGGAACTGACCCGTGCGTCAGCACGTAGCCTGACCCTCCCACGTTTCCGTACCCTCACCTGTGCCCTAAGCCTTGCCGTTCCCTAACCCTAACCCTAGCTCGGAACGGAAATCCACCACCAGCCAAACACATTTCCCTACGCCGTAGCCTACTCCTGGCCCGTACGCTGGCACTGACCCGTGCGTCAGCACGTAGCCAGACCCTCCCACGTTTCCATACAATCACCTGTGCCCTAAGCCTTGCCGTTACGTAACCCTAACCCTAGCCCGGAACAGAAATCCACCACCAGCCCTACACCATACCCTACGCTGTAGCCTACTCCTGGCCCGTACGCTGGAACAGACCCATGCGTCAGCACGTAGCCTGACCCTCCCACGTTTCCGTACCCTCACCTGTGCCCTAATCCTTGCCGTTCCCTAACCCTAACCCTAGCCCAGAACGGAATCCCACCACCAGGCCTACACGTTACCCTACGCCGTTGCCTCCTCCTATCCCGTACCATGGCACTGACCTGTGCGTCAGCACGTAGCCTGACCCTCCCACGTTTCCATACACTCACCTGTGCCCTAAGCCTTGCCGTTCCCTAACCCTAACACTAGCCCGGAATGGAAACCCACCACCAGCCCTACAACTTATGCCCAAGCCGTAGCCTACTCCTGGCCCGTACGCTGGCACTGACCCGTGCGTCAGCACTTAGCCTGACCCTCCAACGTTTCCGTACCCTCACCTGTACCCTAAGCCTTGCCGTTCCCTAACCCTAACCCTAGCTCGGAACGGAAACCCACCAGCAGCCCTACACCTTACCCCCAAGCCGTAGCCTACTCCTGGCCCGTACGCTGGCACTGACCCGTGTGTCAGCACGTAGCCTGACCCTCCCACGTTTCCGTACCCTCACCTGTGCCCTAAGCCTTGCCGTTCCCTAACCCTAACCCTAGCCCCGAATGGAAACCGACCACCAGCCCTACACCTTACCCTATGCCGTAGCCTACTCCTGGCCCGCACGCTGGCACTGACCCGTGCGTCAGCACGTAGCCTGACCCTCCCACGTTTCTCTACCCTCACCTGTGCCCTAAGCCTTGCCGTTACCTAACACTAACCCTAGCCCAGAACGGAAACCCACCACCAGCCCTACACCTTACCGTACGCAGTAGCCTACTCCTGGCCCATACGCTAGCACTGACCCGTGCGTCAGCACGTAGCCTGACCCTCCCACGTTTCCGTACCCTCACCTGTGCCCTAAGCCTTGCCGTTCCCTAACCCTAACCCTAGCCCCGAACGGAAACCCACCACCAGCCCTACACCTTACCCTATGCCGTAGCCTACTCCTGGCCCGTACGCTGGCACTGACCCGTGCGTCAGCACGTAGCCTGACCCTCCCACGTTTCTCTACCCTCACCTGTGCCCTAAGCCTTGCCGTTACATAACACTAACCCTAGCCCAGAACGGAAACCCACCACCAGCCCTACACCTTACCGTACGCAGTAGCCTACTCCTGGCCCATACGCTAGCACTGACCCGTGCGTCAGCACGTAGCCTGACCCTCCCACGTTTCCGTACCCTCACCTGTGCCCTAAGCCTTGCCGTTCCCTAACCCTAACCCTAGCTCGGAACGGAAATCCACCACCAGCCAAACACATTTCCCTACGCCGTAGCCAATTCCTGACCCGTACGCTGGCACTGACCCGTGCGTCAGCACGTAGCCTGACCCTCCCACATTTCCTTACCCTCACCTGTGCCATAAGACTTGCCGTTCCCTAACCCTAACCCTAGCCCGGAGCGGAAACCCACCACCAGCCCTACACCTTAACCCCAAGACGTAGCTTACTCATGGCCCGTATGCTGGCACTGACCCGTGCGTCAGCACGTAGCCTGACCCTCCCACATTTCCGTACCCTCACCTGTGCCCTAAGCCTTACCGTTCCCTAACCCTAACCCTAGCCCGGAACGGGAAAACACCACCAGCCCTACACGTTACCCCCAAGCCGTAGCCTACTCCTGGCCCGTACGCTGGCACTGACCCGTGCGTCAGCACGTAGCCTGACCCTCCCACGTTTCCATACAATCACCTGTGCCCTAAGCCTTGCCGTTACGTAACCCTAACCCTAGCCCGGAACAGAAATCCACCATCAGCCCTACACCTTACCCTACGCCGAAGCCTACTCCTGGCCCGTACGCTGGAACTGACCCATGCGTCAGCACGTAGCCTGACCCTCCCACGTTTCCGTACCCTCACCTGTGCCGTAATCCTTGCCCTTCCCTAACCCTAACCCTAGCCCGGAACGGAAACCCACCACCAGGCCTACACCTTACCCTACGCCGTAGCCTCCTCCTGTCCCGAACCATGGCACTGACCTGTGCGTCAGCACGTAGCCTGACCCTCCCACGTTTCCATACACTCACCTGAGCCCTAAGCCTTGCCGTTCCCTAACCCTAACCCTAGCCCGGAATGGAAACCCACCACCAGCCCTACAACTTATGCCCAATCCGTAGCCTACTCCTGGCCCGTACGCTGGCACTGACCCGTGCGTCAGCACTTAGCATGACCCTCCAACGTTTCCGTACCCTCACCTGTACCCTAAGCCTTGCCGTTCCCTAACCCTAACCCTAGCTCTGAACGGAAACCCACCACCAGCCCTACGCCTTACCCCCAAGCCGTAGCCTACTCCTGGCCCGTACGCTGGCACTGACCCGTGTGTCAGCACGTAGCCTGACCCTCCCACGTTTCCGTACCCTCACCTGTGCCCTAAGCCTTGCCGTTCCCTAACCCTAACCCTAGCCCCGAACGGAAACCCACCACCAGCCCTACACCTTACCCTACGCCGTAGCCTACTCCTGGCCCGTACACTGGCACTGACCCGTGCGTCAGCACGTAGCCTGACCCTCCCACGTTTCTCTACCCTCACCTGTGCCCTAAGTCTTGCCATTCCCTAACCCTAACCCTAGCTCGGAACGGAAATCCACCACCAGCCAAACACATTTTCCTACGCCGTAGCCTATTCCTGACCCGTACGCTGGCACTGACCCGTGCGTCAGCACGTAGCCTGACCCTCCCACATTTCCGTACCCTCACCTGTGCCGTAAGACTTGCCGTTCCCTAACCCTAACCCTAGCCCGGAGCGGAAACACACCACCAGGTCTACAACTTACCCCCAAGCCGTAGCCTACTCCTGGCCCGTATGCTGGCACTGACCCGTCCGTCAGCATGTAGCCTGAACCTCCCACGTTTCCGTACCCTCACCTGTGCCCTAAGCCTTGCCGCTCCCTAACCCTAACACTAGACCGGAATGGAAAACCACCACCAGCCCTACCCCTTACCCTAAGCCTTAGCGTATTCCTGGCCCGTACGCTGGCGCTGACACGTGCGTCAGCACGTAGCCTGACCCTCCCACATTTCTGTACCCTCACCTGTGCCCTAAGCCTTGCCGTTCCCTAACCCTAACACTAGCCCAGAACGAAAACCCACCACCAGCCTTACACCTTACCGTACGCCGTAGCCTACTCCTGGCCCATACGGTGGAACTGACCCGTGCGTCAGCACGTAGCCTGACCCTCCCACGTTTCCGTACCCTCACCTGTGCCCTAAGCCTTGCCGTTCCCTAACCCTAACCCTAGCTCGGAACGGACATCCACCACCAGCCAAACAAATTTCCCTACGCCGTAGTCTACTCCTGGCCCGTACACTGGCACTGACCCGTGCGTCAGCACGTAGCCAGACCCTCCCACGTTTCCATACAATCACCTGTGCCCTAAGCCTTGCCGTTACGTAACCCTAACCCTAGCCCGGAACAGAAATCCACCACCAGCCCTACACCATACCCTACGCTGTAGCCTACTCCTGGCCCGTACGCTGGAACTCACCCATGCGTCAGCACATAGCCCGACCCTCCCACGTTTCCGTACCCTCACCTGTGCCCTAATCCTTGCCGTTCCCTAACCCTAACCCTAGCCCGGAACGGAAAACCACCACCAGGCCTACACCTTACCCTACGCCGTAGCCTCCTCCTGTCCCGTACCATGGCACTGACCTGTGCGTCAGCACGTAGCCTGACCCTCCCACGTTTCCATACACTCACCTGTGCCCTAAGCCTTGCCGTTCCCTAACCCTAACACTAGCCCGGAATGGAAACCCACCAGCAGCCCTACAACTTATGCCCAAGCCGTAGCCTACTCCTGGCCCGTACGCTGGCACTGACCCGTGTGTCAGCACGTAGCCTGACCCTCCCACGTTTCCGTACCCTCACCTGTGCCCTAAGCCTTGCCGTTCCCTAACCCTAACCCTAGCCCCGAATGGAAACCCACCACCAGCCCTACACCTTACCCTATGCCGTAGCCTACTCCTGGCCCGTACGCTGGCACTGACCCGTGCGTCAGCACGTAGCCTGACCCTCCCACGTTTCACTACCCTCACCTGTGCCCTAAGCCTTGCCGTTCCCTAACCCTAACCCTAGCCCAGAACGGAAACCCACCACCAGCCCTACACCTTACCGTACGCCGTAGCCTACTCCTGGCCCATACGCTGGCACTGACTCGTGCGTCAGCACGTAGCCTGACCCTCCCACGTTTCCGTACCTTCACCTGTGCCCTAAGCCTTGCCGTTCCCTAACCCAAACCCTAGCTCGTAACGGAAATCCACCACCAGACAAACACATTTCCCTACGCCGTAGCCTATTCCTGACCCATACGCTGGCACTGACACGTGCGTCAGCACGTAGCCTGACCCTCCCACATTTCCGTACCCTCACCTGTGCCATAAGACTTGCCGTTCCCTAACCCTAACCCTAGCCCGGAGCAGAAACCCACCACCAGCCATACACCTTAACCCCAAGCCGTAGCCTACTCCTGGCCCGTATGCTGGCACTGACCCGTGCGTCAGCACGTAGCCTGACCCTCCCACATTTCCATACCCTCACCTGTGCCCTAAGCCTGGCCGTTCCCTAACCCTAACCCTAGCCCGGAACGGGAAAACACCACCAGCACTACACCTTACCCCCAAGCCGTAGCCTACTCCTGGCCCGTACGCTGGCACTGACCCGTGCGTCAGCACGTAGCCTGACCCTCCCACGTTTCCATACAATCACCTGTGCCCTAAGCCTTGCCGTTACGTAACCCTAACCCTAGCCCTGAACAGAAATCCACCACCAGTCCTACACCTTACCCTACACCGTAGCCTACTCCTGGCCCGTACGCTGGAACTGACCCATGCGTCAGCACGTAGCCTGACCCTCCCACGTTTCCGTACCCTCACCTGTGCCCTAAGCCTTGCCGTTCCCTAACCCTAACCCTAGCCCGGAACGCAAACCCAACACCAGCCCTACCCCTTACCCTACGCCTTAGCGTACTCCTGGCCCGTACGCTGGCACTGACACATGCGTCAGCATGTAGCCTGACCCTCCCACGTTTCTGTACACTCACCTGTGCCCTACGACTTGCCGTTCCCTAACCCTAACCCTAGCTCGGAACGAAAACCCACCACCAGCCCAACACATCTCCCTACACTGTAGCCTACTCCTGGCCTGTACGCTGGCAGTGACACGTGCATCAGCACATAGCCTGACCCTCCCACGTTTCCGTACCCTCACCTGTGCCCTAAGCCTTGCCGTTCTCTAACCCTAACCCTAGCCCGGAAAGGAAACCCACCACCAGCCCTACACCTTACCCTACGCTGTAGCCTACAACTGGCCCGTAGGCTGGCAACGACCCGTGCGTCAGCACGTAGCCTGACCCTCCCACGTTTCCGTACCCTCACCTGTGCCCTAAGCTTTGCCGTTCCCTAACCCTAACCCTAGCCCAGAACGGAAACCCACCACCAGCCCTACCCCTTACCCTACACCGTAGCCTACTCCTGGCCCGTACGCTGGCACTGACCCGTGCATCAGCACGTAGCCTGACCCTCCCACGTTTCCGTACCCTCACCTGTGCCCTAAGCAGTGCCGTTCCCCAACCCTAACCCTAGCCCGAAACGGAAACCCACCACCAGCCCTACACCTTACCCTACACCGTAGTCTACTCCTGGCCCGTACGCTGGCACTGACCCGTGCGTCAGCACATAGCCTGACCCTCCCACATTTCCGTACCCTGACCTGTGCCATAAGACTTGCCGTTCCCTAACCCTAACCCTAGCCCGGAGCGGAAACCCACCACCAGCCCTACACCTTAACCCCAAGCCGTAGCCTACTCCTGGCCCGTATGCGGGCACTGACCCGTGCGTCAGCACGTAGCCTGACCCTCCCACATTTCCGTACCTTCACCTGTGCCCTAAGCCTTGCCGTTCCCTAACCCTAACCCTAGCACGGAACGGGAAAACACCACCAGCCCTACACCTTACCCCGAAGCCGTAGCCTACACCTGGCCCGTACGCTGGCACTGACCCGTGCGTCAGCACGTAGCCTAACCCTCCCACGTTTCCATACAATCACCTGTGCCCTAAGCCTTGCCGTTACGTAACCCTAACCCTAGCTCGGAACAGAAATCCACCACAATCCCTACACCTTACCCTACGCCGTAGCCTAATCCTGGCCCGTACGCTGGAACTGACCCATGCGTCAGCACGTAGCCTGACCCTCCCACGTTTCCGTACCCTCACCTGTGCCCTAATCCTTGCCGTTCCCTAACCCTAACCCTAGCCCGGAACGGAAACCCACCACCAGGCCTACACCTTAGCCTACGCCGTAGCCTACTCCTGTCCCGTACCATGGCACTGACCTGTGCGTCAGCACGTAGCCTGACCCTCCCACGTTTCCATACACTCACCTGTGCCCTAAGGCTTGCCGTTCCCTAACCCTAACCCTAGCCCGGAATGGAAACCCACCACCAGCCCTGCAACTTATGCCCAAGCCGTAGCCTACTCCTGGCCCGTACGCTGGCACTGACCCGTGCGTCAGCACTTAGCCTGACCCTCCAACGTTTCCGTACCCTCACTTGTACCCTAAGCCTTGCCGTTCCCTAACCCTAACCCTAGCCCCGAACGGAAACCCACCACCAGCCCTACACCTTACCCTATGCCGTAGCCTACTCCTGGCCCGTACGCTGGCACTGACCCGTGCGTTCAGCACGTAGCCTGACCCTCCCACGTTTCTCTACCCTCACCTGTACCCTGAGCCTTGCCGTTACCTAACCCTAACCCTAGCCCAGAAGGGAAACCCACCACCAGCCCTACACCTTACCGTACGCCGTAGCCTACTCCTGGCCCATACGCTGGCACTGACCCGTGCGTCAGCACGTAGCCTGACCCTCCCACGTTTCCGTACCCTCACCTGTGCCCTAAGCCTTGCCGTTCCGTAACCCTAACCCTAGCTCGGAACGGAAATCCACCACCAGACAAACACATTTTCCTACGCCGTAGCCTATTCCTGACCCGTACGCTGGCACTGACCCGTGCGTCAGCACGTAGCCTGACCCTCCCACATTTCCGTATCCTCACCTGTGCCATAAGACTTGCCATTCCCTAACCCTAACCCTAGCCCGGAGCGGAAACACACCACCAGCCCTACAACTTACCCCCAAGCCGTAGCCTACTCCTGGCCCGTATGCTGGCACTGACCCCTTCGTCAGCATGTAGCCTGACCCTCCCACGTTTCCGTACCCTCACCTGTGCCCTAAGACTTGCCGCTCCCTAACCCTAACCCTAGACCGGAAAGGAAAACCACCACCAGCCCTACCCCTTACCCTACGCCTTAGCGTACTCCTGGCCTGTACGCTGGCACTGACACGTGCGTCAGCACGTAGCCTGACCCTCCCACATTTCTGTACCCTCACCTGTGCCCTAAGCCTTGCCGTTCCCTAACCCTAACCCTAGCCCAGAACGAAAACCCACCACCAGCCTTACACCTTACCGTACGCCGTAGCCTACTCCTGGCCCTTACGCTGGAACTGACCCGTGCGTCAGCACGTAGCCTGACCCTCCCACGTTTCCGTACCCTCACCTGTGCCCTAAGCCTTGCCGTTCCCTAACCCTAACCCTAGCTCGGAACGGAAATCCACCACCAGCCAAACACATTTCCCTACGCTGTAGCCTACTCCTGACCCGTACGCTGGCACTCACACGTGCATCAGCACGTAGCCTGACCCTCCCACATTTCCGTACCCTCACCTGTGCCATAAGACTTGCCGTTCCCTAGCCCTAACCCTAGCCCGGAGTGGAAACACTCCACCAGCCCTACACCTTACCCCCAAGCCGTAGCCTACTCCTGGCCCGTACGCTGGCACTGACCCGTGCGTCAGCACGTAGCCTGACCCTCCCACGTTTCCGTACCCTCACCTGTGCCCTAAGCCTTGCCGTTCCCTAACCCTAACCCTAGCCCGAAACGGAAACCCAACACCAGCCCTACTCCTTACCCTACGCCTTAGCGTAATCATGGCCCGTACGCTGGCACTGACCCGTGTGTCAGCACGTAGCCTGAGCCTCCCACATTTCCGTACACTCACCTGTGCCCTAAGACTTGCCATTCCCTAACCCTAACCCTAGCTCGGAACGAAAACCCACCACCAGCCCAACACATCTCCCTACGCTGTAGCCTACTCTTGGCCTGTATGCTGGCAGTGACACGTGCATCAGCACATAGCCTGTCCCTCCCACGTTTCTGTACCCTCACCTGTGCCCTAAGCCTTGCCGTTCCCTAACCCTATCCCTACTCCGGAAAAGAAACCCTCTACCAGCCCTACACCTTACCTTGCGCCGTAGCCTACTCCTGGCCCGTACGCTGGCACTGACCCGTGCGTCAGCACGTAGCCTGAACCTCCCACGTTTCCGTACCCTCACCTGTGCCCTAAGCCTTGCCGTTCCCTAACCCTAACCCTAGCCCGGAACGGAAACCCACCACCATCCCTACCCCTTACCCTACGCCGTAGCCTACTCCTGGCCCGTACGCTGTCACTGACCCATGTGTCAGCACGTAGCCTGACCCTCCCACGTTTCCGTACCCTCACCTGTGCCCTAAGCCTTGCCGTTCCCTAACCCTAACCCTAGCCCGGAACGGAAACCCACCACCATCCCTACCCCTTACCCTACGCCGTAGCCTACTCCTGGCCCGTACGCTGGCACTGACCTGTGCGTCAGCATGTAGCCTGACCCTCCCACGTTTCTGTACACTCACATGTGCCCTACGACTTGCCGTTCCCTAACCCTAACCCTAGCTCGGAACGAAAACCCACCACCAGCCCAACACATCTCCCTATGCTGTAGCCTACTCCTGGCCTGTACGCTGGCAGTAACACGTGCATAAGGACATAGCCTGACCCTCCCACGTTTCCGTACCATCACCTGTGCCCTAAGCCTTGCCGTTCTCTAACCCTAACCCTACCCCGGAAAGGAAACCCACCACCAGCCCTACACCTTACCCTACGCTGTAGCCTACAACTGGCCCGTAGGCTGGCAACGACCCGTGCGTCAGCACGTAGCCTGACCCTCCCACGTTTCCGTACCCTCACCTGTGCCCTAAGCTTTGCCGTTCCCTAACCCTAACACTAGCCCAGAATGGAAACCCACCACCAGCCCTACCCCTTACCCTACGCCGTAGCCTACTCCTGGCCCGTACGCTGGCACTGACCCGTGCGTCAGCACGTACCCTGACCCTCCCACTTTTCCGTACCCTCACCTGTGCCCTAAGCATTGCCGTTACCCAACCCTAACCCTAGCCCCAAACGGAAACCCACCACCAGCCCTACACCTTACCCTACACCGTAGTCTACTCCTGGCCCGTACGCTGGCACTGACCTTTGCGTCAGCACGTAGCCTGACCCTCCCACATTTCCGTACCCTGATCTGTGCCCTAAGCCTTGCCGTTCCCTCACCCTAACACTAGCCCGGAACGGGAAAACACCACCAGCCCTACAACTTACCCCCAAGCCGTAGCCTACTCCTGGACCGTACGCTGGCACTGACCCATGCGTCAGCACGTAGCCTGACCCTCCCACGTTTCCATACAATCACCTGTGCCCTAAGCCTTGCCGTTACCTAACCCTAACCCTAGCCCAGAACAGAAATCCACCACCATCCCTACACCTTATCCTACGCCGTAGCCTACTCCTGGCCCGTACGCTGGAACTGACCCATGCGTCAGCACGTAGCCTGACCCTCCCACGTTTCCGTACCCTCACCTGTGCCCTAATCCTTGCCGTTCCCTAACCCTAACCCTAGCCCGGAACGGAAACCCACCACCAGGCCTACACCTTACCCTACGCCGTAGCCTACTCCTGGCCCGTACGCTGGAACTGACCCATGCATCAGCACATACTCTCACCCTCCCACGTTTCTGTACCCTCACCTGTGCCCTAAGCCTTGTCATTCCCTAAACCTAACTTTAGCCCTGAACGGAAACCCACCACCAGCCCTACACCTTACCCTACGCCGTAGCCTCCTCCTGTCCCGTACCATGGCACTGACCTGTGCGTCAGCACGTAGCGTGACCCTCCCACGTTTCCATACACTCACCTGTGCCCTAAGCCTTGCCGTTCCCTAACCCTAACCCTAGCCCGGAATGGAAACCCACCACCAGCCCTACACCTTATGCCCATGCCGTAGCCTACTCCTGGCCCGTACGCTGGCACTGACCCGTGCGTCAGCACTTAGCCTGACCCTCCAACTTTTCCGTACCCTCACCTGTACCGTAAGCCTTGCCGTCCCCTAACCCTAAACCTAGCTCGGAACGGAAACCCACCACCAGCCCTACAACTTACCCTACTCCCTAGCCTACTCCTGACCCGTACGCTGGCACTGACCCGTGCGTCAGCACGTAGCCTGACCCTCCCACATTTCCGTACCCTCACCTGTGCCGTAAGACTTGCCGTTCCCTAACCCTAACCCTAGCCCAGAGCGGAAACACACCACCAGGTCTACACCTTACCCCCAAGCCGTAGCCTCCTCCTGGCCCGTATGCTGGCACTGACCCGTGCGTCAGCATGTAGCCTGAACCTCCCACGTTTCCGTACCCTCACCTGTGCCCTAAGCCTTGCCGCTCCCTAACCCTAACCCTAGACCGGAAAGGAAAACCACCACCAGCCCTACACCTTACCCTACGCCTTAGCGTACTCCTGGCCCGTACGCTGGCACTGACACGTGCGTCAGCACGTAGCCTGACCCTCCCACATTTCTGTACCCTCACCTGTGCCCTAAGCCTTGCCGTTCCCTAACCCTAACCCTAGCCCAGAACGAAAACCCACCACCAGCCTTACACCTTACCGTACGCCGTAGCCTACTCCTGGCCCATACGGTGGAATTGACCCGTGCGTCAGCACGTAGCCTGACCCTCCCACGTTTCCGTACCCTCACCTGTGCCCTAAGCCTTGCCGTTCCCTAACCCTAACCCTAGCTCGGAACGGAAATCCACCACCAGCCAAACACATTTCCCTACGCCGTAGCCTACTCCTGGCCCGTACGCTGGCACTGACCCGTGCGTCAGCACGTAGCCTGACCCTCCCACGTTTCCATACAATCACCTGTGCCCTAAGCCTTGCCGTTACGTAACCCTAACCCTAGCCCGGAACAGAAATCCACCACCAGCCCTACACCATACCCTACGCCGTAGCCTACTCCTGGCCCGTACGCTGGAACTGACCCATGCGTCAGCACCTAGCCTGACCCTCCCACGTTTCCGTACCCTCACCTGTGCCCTAATCCTTGCCGTTACCTAACCCTAACCCTAGCCCGGAACGGAAAACCACCACCAGGCCTACACCTTACCCTACGCCGTAGCCTCCTCCTGTCCCGTACCATGGCACTGACATGTGCGCCAGCACGTAGCCTGACCCTCCCACGTTTCCATACACTCACCTGTGCCCTAAGCCTTGCCGTTCCCTAACCCTAACCCTAGCCCGGAATGGAAACACACCACAAGCCCTACAACTTATGCCCAAGCCGTAGCCTACTCCTGGCCCGTACGCTGGCACTGACCCGTGCGTCAGCACTTAGCCTGACCCTCCAACTTTTCCGTACCCTCACCTGTACCCTAAGCCTTGCCGTTCCCTAACCCTAACCCTAGCTCGGAACGCAAACCCACCACCAGCCCTACACCTTACCCCAAAGCCGTAGCCTACTCCTGGCCCGTACGCTGGAACTGACCCATGCATCAGCACATACTCTCACCCTCCCACGTTTCTGTACCCTCACCTGTGCCCTAAGCCTTGTCATTCCCTAAACCTAACCCTAGCCCTGAACGGAAACCCACCACCAGCCCTACACCTTACCCTACGCCGTAGCCTCCTCCTGTCCCGTACCATGGCACTGACCTGTGCGTCAGCACGTAGCGTGACCCTCCCACGTTTCCATACACTCACCTGTGCCCTAAGCCTTGCCGTTCCCTAACCGTAACCCTAGCCCGGAATGGAAACCCACCACCAGCCCTACACCTTATGCCCATGCCGTAGCCTACTCCTGGCCCGTACGCTGGCACTGACCCGTGCGTCAGCACTTAGCCTGACCCTCCAACTTTTCCGTACCCTCACCTGTACCGTAAGCCTTGCAGTCCCCTAACCCTAACCCTAGCTCGGAACGGAAACCCACCACCAGCCCTACAACTTACCCTACTCCTTAGCCTACTCCTGACCCGTACGCTGGCACTGACCCGTGCGTCAGCACGTAGCCTGACCCTCCCACATTTCCGTACCCTCACCTGTGCCGTAAGACTTGCCGTTCCCTAACCCTAACCCTAGCCCAGAGCGGAAACACACCACCAGGTCTACACCTTACCCCCAAGCCGTAGCCTCCTCCTGGCCCGTATGCTGGCACTGACCCGTGCGTCAGCATGTAGCCTGAACCTCCCACGTTTCCGTACCCTCACCTGTGCCCTAAGCCTTGCCGCTCCCTAACCCTAACCCTAGACTGGAAAGGAAAACCACCACCAGCCCTACACCTTACCCTACGCCTTAGCGTACTCCTGGCCCGTACGCTGGCACTGACACGTGCGTCAGCACGTAGCCTGACCCTCCCACATTTCTGTACCCTCACCTGTGCCCTAAGCCTTGCCGTTCCCTAACCCTAACCCTAGCCCAGAACGAAAACCCACCACCAGCCTTACACCTTACCGTACGCCGTAGCCTACTCCTGGCCCATACGGTGGAATTGACCCGTGCGTCAGCACGTAGCCTGACCCTCCCACGTTTCCGTACCCTCACCTGTGCCCTAAGCCTTGCCGTTCCCTAACCCTAACCCTAGCTCGGAACGGAAATCCACCACCAGCCAAACACATTTCCCTACGCCGTAGCCTACTCCTGGCCCGTACGCTGGCACTGACCCATGCGTCAGCACGTAGCCTGACCCTCCCACGTTTCCATACAATCACCTGTGCCCTAAGCCTTGCCGTTACGTAACCCTAACCCTAGCCCGGAACAGAAATCCACCACCAGCCCTACACCATACCCTACGCCGTAGCCTACTCCTGGCCCGTACGCTGGAACTGACCCAGGCGTCAGCACCTAGCCTGACCCTCCCACGTTTCCGTACCCTCACCTGTGCCCTAAGCCTTGCCGTTACGTAACCCTAACCCTAGCCCGGAACGGAAACCCACCACCAGGCCTACACCTTACCCTACGCCGTAGCCTCCTCCTGTCCCGTACCATGGCACTGACATGTGCGCCAGCACGTAGCCTGACCCTCCCACGTTTCCATACACTCACCTGTGCCCTAAGCCTTGCCGTTCCCTAACCCTAACCCTAGCCCGGAATGGAAACACACCACAAGCCCTACAACTTATGCCCAAGCCGTAGCCTACTCCTGGCCCGTACGCTGGCACTGACCCGTGTGTCAGCACGTAGCCTGACCCTCCCACATTTCTGTACCCTCACCTGTGCCCTAAGCCTTGCCGTTCCCTAACCCTAACCCTAGACCGGAATGGAAATCCACCACCAGCCCTACCCCTTACCCTACACCTTAGCGTACTCCTGGCCCGTACGCTGGCACTGACACGTGCGTCAGCACGTAGCCTGACCCTCCCACATTTCTGTACCCTCACCTGTGCCCTAAGCCCTGCCGTTCCCTAACCCTAACCCTAGCCCAGAACGAAAACCCACCACCAGCCTTACACCTTACCGTACGCCGTAGCCTACTCCTGGCCCATACGCTGGAACTGACCCGTGAGTCAGCACGTAGCCTGACCCTCCCACGTTTCCGTACCATCACCTGTGCCCTAAGCCTTGCCGTTCCCTAACCCTAACCCTAGCTCGGAACGGATATCCACCACCAGCCAAACACATTTCCCTACGCCGTAGCCTACTCCTGACCCGTACGCTGGCACTCACACGTGCGTCAGCACATAGCCTGAGCCTCCCACATTTCCATACACTCATCTGTGCCCTAAGACTTGCCGTTCCCTAACCCTAACCCTAGCTCGGAACGAAAACCCACCACCAGCCCAACACATCTCCCTACGCTGTAGCCTACTCCTGGCCTGTATGCTGGCAGTGACACGTGCATCAGCACATAGTCTGACCCTCCCACGTTTCCGTACCCTCACCTGTGCCCTAAGCCTTGCCGTTCCCTAACCCTAACCCTACCCCGGAAAGGAAACCCACTACCAGCCCTACACCTTACCTTATGCCGTAGCCTACTCCTGGCCCGTACGCTGGCACTGACCCGTGCGTCAGCACGTAGCCTGACCCTCCCACGTTTCCATACCCTCACCTGTGCCCTAAGCTTTGCCGTTCCCTAAACCTAACCCTAGCCCGGAACGGAAACCCACCACCAGCCCTACCCCTTACCCTACGCCGTAGCCTACTCCTGGCCCATACGCTGGCACTGACCCGTGCGTCAGCACGTAGCCTGACCCTCCCACGTTTCCGTACCCTCACCTGTGCCCTAAGCCTTGCCGTTCCCTAAACCTAACCCTAGCCCAGAACGGAAACCCACCACGAGGCCTACACCTTACCCTACGCCATAGCCTCCTCCTGTCCCGTACCATGGCACTGACATATGCGCCAGCACGTAGCCTGACCCTCCCACGTTTCCATACACTCACCTGTGCCCTAAGCCTTGCCGTTCCCTAACCCTAACCCTAGCCCGGAATGGAAACCCACCACAAGCCCTACAACTTATGCCCAAGCCGTTGCCTACTCCTGGCCCGTACGCTGGCACTGACCCGTGCGTCAGCACTTAGCCTGACCCTCCAACGTTTCCGTACCCTCACCTGTACCCTAAGCCTTGCCATTCCCTAACCCTAACACTAGCTCGGAACGGAAACCCACCACCAGCCCTACACCTTACCCCCAAGCCGTAGCCTAATCCTGGCCCGTACGCTGGCACTGACCCGTGTGTCAGCACGTAGCCTGACCCTCCCACGTTTCCGTACCCTCACCTGTGCCCTAAGCCTTGCCGTTCCCTAACCCTAACCCTAGTCCCGAATGGAAACCCACCACCAGCCCTACACCTTACCCTACGCCGTAGCCTACTCCTGGCCCGTACGCTGGCACTGACCCGTGCGTCAGCACGTAGCCTGACCCTCCCACGTTTCTCTACCCTCACCTGTGCCCTAAGCCTTGCCGTTACCTAAACCTAACCCTAGCCCAGAACGGAAACCCACCACCAGCCCTACACCTTACCGTACGCCGTAGCCTACTCCTGGCCCATACGCTGGCACTGACCCGTGCGTCAGCACGTAGCCTGACCCTCCCACGTTTCCGTACCCTCACCTGTGCCCTAAGCCTTGCCGTTCCCTAACCCTAACCCTAGCTCGGAACGGAAATCCACCACCAGACAAACACATTTTCCTATGCCGTAGCCTATTCCTTACCCGTACGCTGGCACTGACCCGTGCGTCAGCACGTAGCCTGACCCTCCCACATTTCCGTATCCTCACCTGTGCCATAAGACTTGCCATTCCCTAACCCTAACCCTAGCCCGGAGCGGAAACACACCACCAGCCCTACACCTTACCCCCAAGCCGTAGCCTACTCCTGGCCCGTATGCTGGCACTGACCACTTCGTCAGCATGTAGCCTGACCCTCCCACGTTTCCGTACCCTCACCTGTGCCCTAAGACTTGCCGCTCCCTAACCCTAACCCTAGACCGGAAAGGAAAACCACCACCAGCCCTACACCTTACCCTACGCCTTAGCGTACTCCTGGCCCGTACGCTGGCACTGACACGTGCGTCAGCACGTAGCCTGACCCTCCCACATTTCTGTACCCTCACCTGTGCCCTAAGCCTTGCCGTTCCCTAACCCTAACCCTAGCCCAGAACGAAAACCCACCACCAGCCTTACACCTTACCGTACGCCGTAGCCTACTCCTGGCCCTTAGGCTGGAACTGACCCGTGCGTCAGCACGTAGCCTGACCCTCCCACGTTTCCGTACCCTCACCTGTGCCCTAAGCCTTGCCGTTCCCTAACCCTAACCCTAGCTCGGAACGGAAATCCACCACCAGCCAAACACATTTCCCTACGCCGTAGCCTACTCCTGACCCGTACGCTGGCACTCACACGTGCATCAGCACGTAGCCTGACCCTCCCACATTTCCGTACCCTCACCTGTGCCATAAGACTTGCCGTTCCCTAACCCTAACCCTAGCCCGGAGCGGAAACACTCCACCAGCCCTACAACTTACCCCCAAGCCGTAGCCTACTCCTGGCCCGTACGCTGGCACTGACCCGTGCGTCAGCACGTAGCCTGACCCTCCCACGTTTCCGTACCCTCACCTGTGCCCTAAGCCTTGCCGTTCCCTAACCCTAACCCTAGCCCGAAACGGAAACCCAACACCAGCCCTACCCCTTACCCTACGCCTTAGCGTAATCGTGGCCCGTACGCTGGCACTGACACGTGCGTCAGCACGTAGCCTGAGCCTCCCACATTTCCGTACACTCACCTGTGCCCTAAGACTTGCCATTCCCTAACCCTAACCCTAGCTCGGAACGAAATCCCACCACCAGCCCAACACATCTCCCTACGCTGTAGCCTACTCTTGGCCTGTATGCTGGCAATGACACGTGCATCAGCACATAGCCTGACCCTCCTCCCACGTTTCCGTACCCTCACCTGTGCACTAAGCTTTGCCGTTCCCTAACCCTATCCCTACCCCGGAAAAGAAACCCTCTACCAGCCCTACACCTTACCTTGCGCCGTAGCCTACTCCTGGCCCGTACGCTGGCACTGACCCGTGCGTCAGCACGTAGCCTGACCCTCCCACGTTTCCGTACCCTCACCTGTGCCCTAAGCCTTGCCGTTCCCTAACCCTAACCCTAGCCCGGAACGGAAACCCACCACCATCCCTACCCCTTACCCTACGCCGTAGCCTACTCCTGGCCCGTACGCTGTCACTGACCCCTGTGTCAGCACGTAGCCTGACCCTCCCACGTTTCCGTACCCTCACCTGTGCCCTAAGCCTTGCCGTTCCCTAACCCTAACCCTAGCCCGGAACGGAAACCCACCACCATCCCTACCCCTTACCCTACGCCGTAGCCTATTCCTGGCCCGTACGCTGGCACTGAGCTGTGCGTCAGCATGTAGCCTGACCCTCCCACGTTTCTGTACACTCACATGTGCCCTACGACTTGCCGTTCCCTAACCCTAACCCTAGCTCGGAACGAAAACCCACCACCAGCCCAACACATCTCCCGACGCTGTAGCCTACTCCTGGCCTGTACGCTGGCTGTAACACGTGCATAAGGACATAGCCTGACCCTCCCACGTTTCCGTACCATCACCTGTGCCCTAAGCCTTGCCGTTCTCTAACCCTAACCCTAGCCCGGAAAGGAAACCCACCACCAGCCCTACACCTTTCCCTACGCTGTAGCCTACAACTGGCCCGTAGGCTGGCAACGACCCATGCGTCAGCACGTAGCCTGACCCTCCCACGTTTCCGTACCCTCACCTGTGCCCTAAGTTTTGCCGTTCCCTAACCCTAACACTAGCCCAGAACGGAAAGCCACCACCAGCCCTACCACTTACCCTACGCCGTAGCCTACTCCTGGCCCGTACGCTGGCACTGACCCGTGCGTCAGCACGTACCCTGACCCTCCCACTTTTCCGTACACTCACCTGTGCCCTAAGCATTGCCGTTCCCCAACCCTAACCCTAGCCCCGAACGGAAACCCACCACCAACCCTACACCTTACCCTACACCGTAGTCTACTCCTGGCCCGTACGCTGGCACTGACCCGTGCGTCAGCACGTAGCCTGACCCTCCCACATTTCCGTACCCTGACCTGTGCCCTAAGCCTTGCCGTTCCCTCACCCTAACACTAGCCCGGAACGGGAAAACACCACCAGCCCTACAACTTACCCCCAAGCCGTAGCCTACTCCTGGACCGTACGCTGGCACTGACCCATGCGTCAGCACGTAGCCTGACCCTCCCACGTTTCCATACAATCACCTGTGCCCTTAGCCTTGCCGTTACCTAACCCTAACCCTAGCCCAGAACAGAAATCCACCACCAGCCCTACACCTTATCCTACGCCGTAGCCTACTCCTGGCCCGTACGCTGGAACTGACCCATGCGTCAGCACGTAGCCTGACCCTCCCACGTTTCCGTACCCTCACCTGTGCCCTAATCCTTGCCGTTCCCTAACCCTAACCCTAGCCCTGAACGGAAACCCACCACCAGCCCTACACCTTACCCTATGCCGTAGCCTCCTCCTGTCCCGTACCATGGCACTGACCTGTGCGTCAGCACGTAGCGTGACCCTCCCACATTTCCGTACCCTCACCTGTGCCGTAAGACTTGCCGTTCCCTAACCCTAACCCTAGCCCAGAGCGGAAACACACCACCAGGTCTACACCTTACCCCCAAGCCGTAGCCTACTCCTGGCCCGTATGCTGGCACTGACCCGTGCGTCAGCATGTAGCCTGAACCTCCCACGTTTCCGTAGCCTCACCTGTGCCCTAAGCCTTGCCACTCCCTAACCCTAACCCTAGACCGGAAAGGAAAACCACCACCAGCCCTACACCTTACCCTACGCCTTAGCGTAATCCTGGCCCGTACGCTGGCACTGACACGTGCGTCAGCACGTAGCCTGACCCTCCCACATTTCTGTACCCTCACCTGTGCCCTAGGCCTTGCCGTTCCCTAACCCTAACCCTAGCCCAGAACGAAAACCCACCACCAGCCTTACACCTTACCGTACGCCGTAGCCTACTCCTGGCCCATACGGTGGAACTGACCCGTGCGTCAGCACGTAGCCTGACCCTCCCACGTTTCCATACCCTCACCTGTGCCCTAAGCCTTGCCGTTCCCTAACCCTAACCCTAGCTCGGAACGGAAATCCACCACCAGCCAAACACATTTCCCTACGCCGTAGCCTACTCCTGGCCCGTACGCTGGCACTGACCCGTGCGTCAGCACGTAGCCTGACCCTCCCACGTTTCCATACAATCACCTGTGCCCTAAGCCTTGCCGTTACGTAACCCTAACCCTAGCCCGGAACAGAAATCCACCACCAGCCCTACACCATACCCTACGCCGTAGCCTACTCCTGGCCCGTACGCTGGAACTGACCCATGCGTCAGCACCTAGCCTGACCCTCCCACGTTTCCGTACCCTCACCTGTGCCCTAAGCCTTGCCGTTACGTAACCCTAACCCTAGCCCGGAATGGAAACCCACCACCAGGCCTACACCTTACCCTTCGCCGTAGCCTCCTCCTGTCCCGTACCATGACACTGACATGTGCGCCAGCACGTAGCCTGACCCTCCCACGTTTCCATACACTCACCTGTGCCCTAAGCCTTGCCGTTCCCTAACCCTAACCCTAGCCCGTAATGGAAACACACCACAAGCCCTACAACTTATGCCCAAGCCGTAGCCTACTCCTGGCCCGTACGCTGGCACTGACCCGTGCGTCAGCACTTAGCCTGACCCTCCAACGTTTCCGTACCCTCACCTGTACCCTAAGCCTTGCCGTTCCCTAACCCTAACCCTAGCTCGGAACGCAAACCCACCACCAGCCCTACAACTTAACCCCAAGCCGTAGCCTACTCCTGGCCCGTACGCTGGCACTGACCCGTGTGTCAGCACGTAGCCTGACCCTCCCACGTTTCCGTACCCTCACCTGTGCCCTAAGCCTTGCCGTTCCCTAACCCTAACCCTAGCCCCGAATGGAAACCCACCACCAGCCCTACACCTTACCCTACGCCATAGCCTACTCCTGGCCCGTACGCTGGCACTGACCCGTGCGTCAGCACGTAGGCTGACCTTCCCACGTTTCTCTACCCTCACCTGTGCCCTAAGTCTTGCCGTTCCCTAACCCTAACCCTAGCCCAGAACGGACACCCACAACCAGCCCTACACCTTACCGTACGCCGTAGCCTACTCCTGGCCCATACGTTGGCACTGACCCGTGCGTCAGCACGTAGCCTGACCCTCCCACGTTTCCGTACCCTCACCTGTGCCCTAAGCCTTGCCGTTCCCTAACCCTAACCCTAGCTCGGAACGGAAATCCACCACCAGACAAACACATTTTCCTACGCCGTAGCCTATTCCTGACCCGTACGCTGGCACTGACACGTGCATCAGCACGTAGCCTGACCCTCCCACATTTCCGTACCCTCACCTGTGCCATAAGACTTGCCGTTCCCTAACCCTAACCCTAGCCCGGAGCGGAAACACACCACCAGCCCTACACCTTACCCCCAAGCCGTAGCCTACTCCTGGCCCGTATGCTGGCACTGACCCGTGCGTCAGCATGTAGCCTGACCCTCCCACGTTTCCGTACCCTCACCTGTGCCCTAAGCCTTGCCGCTCCCTAACCCTAACCCTAGACCGGAATAGAAATCCACCACCAGCCCTACCCCTTACCCTACACCTTAGCGTACTCCTGGCCCGTACGCTGGCACTGACACGTGCGTCAGCACGTAGCCTGACCCTCCCACATTTCTGTACCCTCACCTGTGCCCTAAGCCTTGCCGTTCCCTAACCCTAACACTAGCCCAGAACGAAAACCCACCACCAGCCTTACACCTTACCGTACGCCGTAGCCTACTCCTGGCCCATACGCTGGAACGGACCCGTGAGTCAGCACGTAGCCTGACCCTCCCACGTTTCCGTACCATCACCTGTGCCGTAAGCCTTGCCGTTCCCTAACCCTAACCCTAGCTCGCAACGGATATCCACCACCAGCCAAACACATTTCCCTACGCCGTAGCCTACTCCTGACCCGTACGCTGGCACTCACACGTGCGTCAGCACGTAGCCTGACCCTCCCACATTTCCGTACCCTCACCTGTGCCATAAGACTTGCCGTTCCCTAACCCTAACCCTAGCCCGGAGCGGAAACACACCACCAGCCCTACACCTTACCCCCAAGCCGTAGCCTACCCCTGGCTCGTACGCTGGCACTGACCTGTGCGTCAGCACGTAGCCTGACCCTCCCACGTTTCCGTACCCTCACCTGTGCCCTAAGCCTTGCCGTTCCCTAACCCTAACCCTAGCCCGGAACGGAAACCCAACACCAGCCCTACCCATTACCCTACACCTTAGCGTAATCATGGCCCGTACGCTGGCACTGACACGTGCGTCAGCACATAGCCTGAGCCTCCCACATTTCCATACACTCATCTGTGCCCTAAGACTTGCCGTTCCCTAACCCTAACCCTAGCTCGGAACGAAAACCCACCACCAGCCCAACACATCTCCCTACGCTGTAGCCTACTCCTGGCCTGTATGCTGGCAGTGATACGTGCATCAGCACATAGCCTGACCCTCCCACGTTTCCGTACCCTCACCTGTGACCTAAGCCTTGCCGTTCCCTAACCCTAACCCTACCCCGGAAAGGAAACCCACTACTAGCCCTACACCTTACCTTACGCCGTAGCCTACTCCTGGCCCGTACGCTGGCACTGACCCGTGCGTCAGCACGTAGCCTGACCCTCCCACGTTTCCATACCCTCACCTGTGCCCTAAGCTTTGCCGTTCCCTAAACCTAACCCTAGCCCGGAACGGAAACCCACCACCAGCCCTA